>NW_026280304.1:0-48640 GCF_023373465.1 Oncorhynchus keta | reverse complement strand
GCATACCTATTTTATCAGCCAACTGTGCGCTCGGGAACGCACTGGTAGAGAGCTTCTCTTTCATGGTCTGGGCAGCTGGGAAAGTGGCTCAAATTTTCTTTCCGCATCTGCGTCTCCCACAGAGTCAGTTTGGTTTTAAATGCCTTCACTGTACTGTACATATCAGAGATGACACGATCCCGACCCTGCAGCTGCAAGTTCATTGCATTCAGATGACTCGTAATGTCACACAGAAAAGCCATTTCACACAGAAACATTTCGTCTCGGAGTTGTGTTGTGTCTTTCCCTTTGCTGTCCAAGAACAGACAAATCTCCTCACGAAGCTCGAAACATCTTTGAAGCACCTTTCCCTGGCTTAGCCATCGCACCTCTGTGTGATAAGGCAAATCACCATGCTCCGTTTCTAACTCCGTCAGAAATGCCTTGAACTGGCGGTGATTCAAACCTTTGGCTCTGATAAAGTTAACTGTGCGCGTGATGATGCTCATTACATGCTCCATTTTCAAGGCTTTACCGCACAACGCTTCCTGGTGTATGATACAATGATAAGCTGTCAGCTCACCTGTCGCGTTTTCCTCTTGCATCTTTTCCCGTATCTTCGCCACCAGTCCGCTCCTGTGTCCACACACGCAGGTGCTCCGTCGGTTGTCAAACCCACGAGTTTTTCCCAAGGCAGCTCCATCTCATTTACACATCTTGACACCTCTTCATACAAATCATGCCCCGTAGTTGTGCCATGCATAGGACGTAAAGCCAAAAACTCCTCTGTCACGCTTAGGCTGGAGTCCACTCCGCGGATGAAAATTGACAACTGGGCAATGTCAGAAATGTCGGTGCTCTCATCCACAGCCAAGGAATATGCAATGAAATCTTTTCCCTTTTTCACAAGCTGCTCTTTTAGATTGATGGACAACTGGTCTACTCTCTCGGCAATGGTGTTTCTGCTCAGACTCACATTTAAAAAGAGTTGCCTTTTTTCTGGGCAAACTTCGTCACAAACTTTAATCATGCAGTTTTTGATGAAATCCCCTCCGTAAATGGCCGGGCTGATTTAGCGATCTCTTCTGCCAAAATAAAACTGGCCTTGACAGCAGCCTGGCCTTGTGATTTGGCTTTTTGAACAGAGCCTGTCGAGATTTGAGGCCTCGTTTTAATTCCTCTGCCTTTGTAGCCTTTTGTTCCATGTCCATATTCTTGTTTTTGTCCGCGTGTTTCGTTTCATAATGTCGTCTCAGATTATACTCTTTCAGTACCGCCACACTTTCTCCACACAGAAGACACACAGGTTTTCCAGCTACCTCCGTGAACAAATACTCCGACTCCCACCTTGTTTGAAACCCCGGTTCTCAGTGTCCACCTTCCGTTTTGCCATTTTTGATGGGTATCTGAAAGTTAATTTTACTGTGATGCTGACAACTGCTGTGCCAATAAATATTGAAATGAAGCAGCCTACTGCTCGAGTGCGTCACCGTTGCATTGTGGGAAATGTAGTATTGGTGCGTGTAAAAGATCTGGCGGCTGCCGCTTGCTGCGGTCTGCGGGCCGGTTCTAATAATAAATCAAGATCATCCCAGGGGCCGTAAAAAACCTTCTCGCTGGCCGGATGTGGCCCGCGGGCCTTGACTCTGACATATGTGGATTACTTGATCCTATCCTAGGTATTCCTTAAAGAGGTGGGAATACCTAGGATAGGATAAAGTAATTACCATAAAATGTAGTTGTTGTGCCCTACAATAGTGGGTACCCTACTATGTTGTACAGCCTTTACAATACAGTGCACCTATGTAGAAGCCTCAAAGTGTTTGTCTATCAGAGATGCATAATGTATATCATGTATTTACCCTCATTCCTTCATATGAAGCCTATGTGTGTGTAGTTATCTGTGCTCACCCATCAGATCTGTATAAATGTGTTTCTGTGGCTGTGTCTGTCAGGTATCTGAATGGGCGGTATGGCTCGGAGGACATAGTAAGGAAATGGGGGGAGAAGTACAGTGAGGTGTGTAACGCCATGGACATGGTGGGATTTGAGGAACAGGTAAGACCTCTCATTGGAAAAATCTTTCTCATCTTCTTACAGTATATCGGTCATAAAAGCAAACTCATATTGTCCGTATTGCCATGGGCTGGGATTTCACATTTTCTCCATGAACATCTGAATGTACTTTAATGTTTGACTAATTGGTTGATTGACCGATAAACGAATGGGTTGATGAATATGTTGATTAACCAAAAGATAATTGACCAATTGATTTGATGATTGATTGATTGACTGACAAAATGGACTGATATATATGTATATGTTGTGTCATCAGGAGAAGGTAGACATGATGACCATTCTAGCAGGGATCCTTTCTCTGGGAAACATCATGTTTGAGCCCACAGAGACCGACGCTCTCAGGGTCACCGACAAGTCCATGGGCTGGCTCAAAGCCACAGCTGTGAGTCTACTCTACAGCCTCCTCTCCTTTTCTTTCATCCCGTCTTATTTTACTTAACAAGACAATTATTTGGATCAGGGCTTTCCAACTTTCCTGGAGAGCTACCCTCCTGTAGGTTTTCGTTCCAGTTACTATAACCTGATTCAGCTTACCAACCAGCTAATTACTAGAATCAGTTGAGCTAGATAACCTACAGGACGGTAGCTCTCCACGAACAGGGTTGGAGAGCCATGGTTTAGATACTGTCTCAATTATTAACAACTTGAGGATGATCTCTTTTTTTTTATGTTTATGGATTGATGAATAATCCATAAATTCACCTTTGTCCTTTTGTCAATTTATTCACCTTTGTCCTTGTTTGTCAACGGTTCCCTTTATCTGAAGTACAGTAATTACAGAAGCAACTGTCTGTTAACATTTACAATTTCCTTATTGACCTGTGGGTGTTTTCCAAATAGGCAATTCACATTTAGCTTGTTTTCCTCGAATAGTTTCATCCCTGACCTTGACATAACAAAAGAGAGACTTCAAGAACATTTCCAACAGTAGAAGAGTCCATGTGTTGGACTAATAATAATAGATTTTAGTAAGTTACAATTCATATAAGGAAATCAGTCAATTGAAAGAAATTAGACCCTAATCTGTGGATTTCACATGACTGGGCAAGGGTGCAGCCATGGGTGGGCCACTTGGGAGCCAGGGCCCAGACAATCAGAATGAGTTTTCCCCCACAAAAGGGCTTTATTACAGACAGAAATACTTTGACGCACCCCCTCAGACGAAGCTGTATGTGGAGGTCCTGGGCTGGCGTGGTTACACGTGGTCTGCTGTTGTGAGGCCGTTTGGACGTACTGCCAAATTCTCAAAAACAACATTGGAGGCAGCTTATGGTAGATAAATGAACATGAAATGGTGGACATTCCTGCAGTCAGCATGCCAATTGCATGCTCCCTCAACTTGAGGCATCTGTGTTGTGTGATAAAACTGCACATTTTAGAGTGGCCTGTTATTGTCCCCAGCACAAGGTGCACCTGTGATCATGCTGTTTAATCAACTTATTGATATGACACACCTGTCAGGTGGATGGATTATCTTGGCAAAGGAGAAATGCTCACTAAAGGATATAAACAAATTTGTGGTCAATTTGAGAAAATAATATCTTTGTGCATATAGAATTATTTCTGGGATCTTTTATTTCTGCTCATGGAAGAAACATGGGACCAACACTGTACATGTTGTGTTTATATATATTTTATATAGTACCTTTCATTACAATGAACTCTCAAAGTCCCTTACAAAATAAACTTATGGCATTCTGAAGTAGTTATTGGACGATGGTCTTCCACAACTTCAGATGAAAGGTTGAGACAGTTCAGAAGGGCAGTAGGCCTAGCAATTGTTTGGAGGCTGCAATGGTAGCGGGATGGAGGGAGATCAGTCTGGTCGGGCTCTTCGCCGGAACATGTCTCCTCATTCCTCCTCCTCCGTCGGTAGGTTGGTTACGTTAACTAACAGAAATTGCCCAGCAACCAACTGGGTGAAGCGGCAATTGTTAAAGCGGCAGAAGACTAGGCGAGCTCATCTCCTCACACTGCAGGCCACAGCCTTCTAGAAACCGGGCAGGTGGCACAAAAGCCGGTGCTGTGTTTCATCATTTAAAATGATTGCGTAGCCAGACAGCTAGCTAGCCAATCCAGACAAACAAACAAATTTGCCAATAGCCCAGCAACTCCATTAGTCAATACCACCAGTCAGATATTTTAACTTGGCAACAGTCAGGAAGTTGTATATTTACATACTTATGTACAGGAGCTCTCAGTTTAGGCTGCTTCACTGATCCATTATAGTGGTTTAAACAGCAGATGAGAGGTGTCCATGACTACGGTTGGGGAAAAACTAGTGTTGTCAGTCCTGAGCATTCATAGTAAAATAAACAAGGATTGTTGCGCTAATTGCTAGCAGTCCTCACATAAAGACCATGGACCGTTCTAACATGGGCAGCTGCTTGCTCCTGGAGACACAGTGTAGACCCTTTTTTAGCGAAAGGGTGTGTGTTTCTTGATGTGCTGTTCAACTAGTTTGCGTGTGTATGTGCATTATATTTAAACGTTCTACTGTGTCCGTTAGTTTATGCATAGATGCACAGATCCACAGGTGATAGTGGCGTGTGTGTGTGCATACATACGTGTACCTTCTATTTAAACAGGTGAATGATTGCCCTCCTCCACAGTAACTCCCCCATAAGCAGCCTCCCAGGCAGGCTGGGCGGTGGTGGGCTGAGCCGACATCTGGCCAGCTCAGATAAGACACAGTGCTTATAAAAGGTCACGAGGGGCTATATTTGGAGTTGAATGGAGAGGTATTGCTCACAATGCTGGTGTACTTCCAACTGACGTAGGATCAGCTGCCCTTTGCCCAGTTTTAAAAACAACTTCACAGATCCTGGTTATTGAGGTGATTCTAGCTCTAACAGCAGGTGATTTATTTGTATTTATTTCACCTTTATTTAACCAGGTAGGCCAGTTGAGACAGGTTCTCATTTACAACTGCGACCTGGCCAAGATAAAGCAAAGCAGTGCAACAAAAACAACAGAGTGGCACATAAACAAACGTACAGTCAATAACATAATAGAAAGAAAAATATTAAATCTATGTGCAGTGTGTGCAAATGTAGGGAGGTAGGCAATAAATAGGTCATTAATACTAGAGTGATAGATGTGCAGATGATGATGATGATGTGCAAGTAGAGATACTGGGGTGCAAAGAGCAAGAGGGTATGTAATAATATGGGGATGAGGTAGTTGGGTGTGCTATTTACAGATTGGCTGTGTACAGGTACAGTGATTGGTAAGCTGCTCTGACAGCTGATGCTTAAAGTTTGAGAGGGAGATCTAAGACTCCAGCTTCAGTGATTTTTGCAATTCGTTCCAGTCATTGGCAACAGAGTAATTGGGGCGGCAGGTAGCCTAGTAGTTAGATCTTTGGACTAGTAACCGAAAGGTTGCAAGATCAAATCCCCGAGCTGACAAGGTAAAAAAAAAAGAATACTCTGTTGTTCTGCCCCTGAACAAGGTAGTTAACCCAGTGTTCCTTGGCCGTCATTGAAAATAAGAATTTGTTCTTAACTGACTTGCCTAGTTAAATACATTAAAAAAAATGTTTTAAGTGTTGGCCTCGGGAATGCAATATACCTGCTGGTATAGACTTATAGATGACCTGGCGAGCATACAGGTTGCAGTGGTGGGTAGTATTATGGGGCTTTGGTGACAAAACGGAAGGCACTGTGATAGTCTACATCCAGTTTGCTGAGTAGAGTGCTGGGGGCTGTAAGTTGATTAAACAGCATGATCACAGGTGCACCTTGTGCTGGGGACAATAACAGGCCTCTGTTTTGTAAATGACATCACCGAAGTCAAGGATCGGTAGGATAGTCAGTTTTAATAGGGTTTGTTTGGCAGCATGAGTGAAGGAGTCTTTGTTGCGATATATGAAGCCAATTCTAGATTTAATTTTGATTTTGAGATGCTTAATGTGAGTCTGGAAGGAGAGTTTACAGTCTAACCAGACACCTAGGTATTTGTAGTTGTCCGCATATTCTAGGTCAGAACCGTCCAGAGTAGTGATGTTAGTTAGGAGGGTGTGGGCAGCAATCGGTTGAAGAGCATGCATTTAGTTTTACTAGCATTTAAGAGCAGTTGGAGGCCACGGAAGTAGGGTTGTATGGCATTCAAGCTCGTTTGGCGGTTTAACACAGTGTCCAAAGAAGGGCCAGAAGTATACAGAATGGTGTCGTCTGCGTAGAGGTGGATCAGAGAATCACCAGCAGCAAGAGTGACATCATTGATATATACAGAGAAAAGATTCGGCCCAAGAATTGAACCCTGTGGCACCCCCATAGCGACTGCCAGAGGTCAGGACAACCGGCCCTCCGATTTGACACACTGAACTCTGTCTGAGAAGTAGTTGGTAAACCAGGCGAGGCAGTCATTTGAGAAGCCAAGGCTATTGAGTCTGCCGATAAGAATGCGGTGATTGACAGAGTCGAAAGCCGTGGCCAGGTCAATGAATATGGCTGCACAGTACTGTCTTTTATCGATGGCGGTTATGATATTGTTTAGGACCTTGTGGCTGAGGTGCACCCATGACCAGCTTGGAAACCAGATTGCAGTGGAGAAGATACGGTGGGATTCGAAGTGGTCGGTGAACTGTTTAATAACCTTGGCTTTCGAAGATTTTAGAAAGGCAGGGCAGGATGGATATAGGTCTAACAGTTTGGGTCTAGAGTGTCTCCCCCTTTGAAGAGGAGGATGACCGCGGCAGCTTTCCAATCTTTGGGGATCTCAGACAATACGAAGAGAGGTTGAACAGGCTAGCAATAGGGGTTGCAACAATTTCGGCTGATAATTTTAGAGAGGGTCCAGATTGTCTAGCCCAGCTGTTTTTTAGGGATCCAGATTTTGCAGCTAGCAGCAAGGGTGATTAGAGCATGCTAGCAGCAAGGGTGATTAGAGCATGCTAGCAGCAAGGGTGATTAGAGCATGCTAGCAGCAAGGGTGATTAGAGCATGCTAGCAGCAAGGGTGATTAGAGCATGCTAGCAGCAAGGGTGATTAGAGCATGCTAGCGGCAAGGGTGATTAGGGCATGCTAGCAGCAAGGGTGATTAGGGCATGCTAGCAGCAAGGGTGATTAGAGCATGCTAGCAGCAGGCGTCTGATCACCGATATTGTTTCTCCTTTCGTGATGCTAATGCTAAACTGTTGCTAATATAGACAAACCCAAAATGTTGGGTTGCTGACTCTGGTCCGCTGAATATTACTGGGTATACAGACTTGAGCCGAATGTATATTTTGATTGAACTATACATTTTGAGGGCTAATTAGTAATAAAGTAGTACTACATTGTGAAATCTACAGCACTTGGTCTGTTTCCCCTTTTTGAAATTGATTAATTGAAAGTATCGTTGTGTGAGGATGGCCTTTGTTTGATATCTGGCAGGAATTTTGCATGCCTAGCATTGCCATGACCTTAGCTTTGCATGTTCAATAGGGCCACTTCTGGGTTAAAGGGGCCTTGGGGCTAGCATGGAGGTTGCTTTTGGTTGAAATGTGTGTCACTCACTATACCAGTGTATCACTTTATATCAGTGGTCTAAATGTTTAAGTGTTTATTTATGAACCTAGCAGTGATTTTTTTGTTGTTGTTGTGTGTAAAATATAACCTGTCTGCTTTGTGCACTTTCTATTTAGACCTATGTTTTTGTGTGATTAATATTTCTGTGTGTTTGCCTTCTCAGGGTCAGTTTGGGGTGCAGGAGGAGGAGTTGCTGAGGAGTCTGACCTGTACTCTGTCTGTGATGAGAGGAGAGGCCATCCGCAGGCTGCACAACCAGCAGCAGGCTGAGGGTAAGGAGAAAAACACTCAAGCACTGGTCCGGGATCAACTTTCCCTACCACCATCACCTTAGCCATTACGAAGGAGGGCCTGAGTTAGTATTAACCACCATGGATACTAACTGTTCCATGGTGGTTAATGCTGGGTCCGGTTTCCTCTTTCACTGGGTCTTTCCATGAAACTGGAGAGCACAATGTTTGTGTAGCTACATACCTGACAATGCTAGAACACAAGTATGAACATAACAGGATACGGTTTCGTACAATCAATGTGGTATGTCTTTAGCGCTTATTACTAGTGCCAACCAGGCATGTCCTTAAGGTACTTGGACAGCTTTGAGTTTTCACCCTAATGGTTAAGGCTGGGATTTAGGGAGGGTAAGCTGACCACAACTTCCTCCTAGAGTATTTAAATAAGGCCCATGTTTGGCTGACCAACTAGTGCAAATAGAGACAGCTTTTAGCATCAATGGGAGTGGGAAAAAGGAGCAAAACTCAATATGGAAATGCTATTAATGTTTTCAAGAGAGCTTGACTCCATTAATATGTTGTGTATTTGCAGATGCCAGGGACTCCATCGCCAAAGTGGCTTACGGGAGAGTATTCGGCTGGATCGTCAGTAAAGTTAACGAACTGCTGGCTCCCAACGTTGACTTTGACGTTGAGCTCAGTGAAATAGGTGAGTTTCAGGGAAACTTTTAAGGCTTCAAATGTAATAAAATTGCTAAACATATGTTTTCTTCATCTAAGTAGAGATGGTCGATGTCAGATCGACTGTTCTATTTCTTGTTCTATAATACAGGTATCCTCGACATCTTCGGGTTTGAGAATTTTGCTGTTAACCGTTTTGAGCAGCTCTGCATCAACCTGGCCAATGAACAGCTGCAGTACTTCTTTAACCATGTAAGTGTAAATATCATTGCCACAAGGAAGTAGCCCTGTAATCTAGGGTGTTTCTCTATTTAAGTCCCATAAAATGACAGCCTGTAGGGTTTGTTAACTTGAGACCCAAACATTTAACACAAACATGTGGCCAGCTTGTCTCTTTATTTAGTATTAGTGGAGGAACAGGAACATTGTGAAGATAAGTCTACAATAGGTTCTGCTTTTGAAATGGCTATAAATGCATATTCAGTGAAAGGCTTCAGAAAAAATGAATTAGGTCCGAAAGTATTCAAACCCCTTGACTTTTCCACATTTTGTTGTGTTGTAGCCTGAATTTAAAATGTAGTAAATGTAGATGTTGTGTCACTGATCTACACACAATACCCCATAATGTCAGTGGAATTATATTTGTGATTTAATGGCTGTGATGGGAGACAACTGAGGATGGATCAAAAACGTGTTTACTTCACAATACTAACCTACAAGAAGTGAGCCTGTAAAGAATACAAATAATGCAAACAGGAGGCATGTTTTGGAATAAGGCACTAAAGTAAAACTACAAAAAAGTGTCCAAGAAATGTACTTTATGTCCTGCGTACACAGCCTTATGTTTGGGGAAAATCCAACACAACACATTACTGAGTACCAGTCTATATTTTCAAGCATAGTGGTGGCTGCATCATGTTAAGGATATGCTTGCAATCGTTAAGGACAGGGAAGTTTTTCAGGATTAAAAAAACGGAATGGAGCTAAGCACAGGAAAAATCCTAGAGGAAAAGCTGGTTGTCTGCTTTGCACCAGACACTGGGAGATGAATTCACCTTTCAGCAGGACAATAACCTAAGGCCAAATGTACACTAGGTTTGCTTACCAAAATGACAGTGAATGTTCCTGTGTGACCACTTGAACATCTATGGCAAGACCTGAAAATGGTTGTCTAGCAATGATCAACAACCAATTTGACAAAGATTGAAGAATTTTGAAAATAATAATGGGCAAGTGTTGCACAATCCTGGTGTGGAAAACTCTTAGAGACTTACCCAGAAAGACTCACAGCTGAAATTGCTGCCAAAGCTGCTTCTACAAAGTATTGACTCAGGGTGTGAATACTTATGTAAATGTCCTATTTCTGTATTTAATTTTAATACATTTGCAAACATTGAGTTTTGTGTGTAGATGGGTGAGAAAAATACATTTTATACATTTTCAGTTCAGGCTGTAACGCAACAAACTCTGGAATAAGTCAAGGGGTATGCACACTTTCTGAAGACACTGTACATATGCAGGTGATTATGGAGTTAAAGACAGCTTATTTTTACTAGTCATGCTGCTGTAGTTTGGAGCACCATGCTCTACTAGTTAATATTACACAATTTACCTGTTGGGCCTTTTTTCAGAACCATGTGAGCACTGGTATATTGGTTCAAATGTCCACAAGTCCCACAAACAGTATTTTGATACAAATCCAACAAATGCCCACAAACCTTTTTGAGTGATTCCTGATATACTTGACTTGCACATTGATAAAACATGACACCAGATCAGGAAGCGCAGGCTTTACTTTTCTCCCTTAGGGACTGAAATGTGAGGCCTCATCACCACCAGCCATGAAATCTCCCTAACCCTTTTCTTTTTGACATACAAAATGTTTATATGAAAGGGTTTGTGTTTAATCTCTTGTTCCGCTTTCTGAAATTGCAGCACATATTCCACTCTGTCATTTACAGCTTTTGAGTACTTCGCTGGGTGGGGATAGAAATCTGATTATGATTATTTATCATTGTCGGATCACTACACTGCATTATACGCTGAGTGTACAAAACATTAAGAACAATTTCCTAATATTGAGTTGCATCCCCTTGCCCTCAGAACAGCCTCAATTCGTTGGTGCATGGACTCTGGTATCAAGCGATCCACAGGGATGCTGGCCCATGTTGACTCAATGCTTCCCACAGTTGTGTCAAGTTGGCTGGATGTCCTTTGGGTGGTGGACCGTTCTTAATAGACACAGAAAACTGCTGTGCACAGAAACCCAGCAGCGTACCCTGTTCAAAGGCACTTAAATCTTTTGTCTTGCCCATTCACCCTCTGAATGGCACACGAACACAATCCATGTCTCAAGGCTTAAAAATCCTTCTTTGACCTGCCTCCCTCCCCTTCATCTACACTGATTTTAAATGGATCTTAAACAGTTACATCAACAAGGGATCATAGCTTTCAACTGGGTTCATCTGGTCAGTCTATGTCATTGAAAGAGCAGGTGTTCTTAATGTTTTGTGCTGTCATTCTATTGGAGTGGACTACATTATTTACACTGAACAAAAAATATAAACTGCACATGCATCAATTTCAAAATGTTTACTGAGTTAGAGTTCATATAAGGAAATCAGTCAAATGAAACAAATTCATTCGGCCCTAATCTATGGATTTCACATGACTGGGAATAGAGATATGCATCTGTTGGTCACAGATACCTTAACATCTCTTGGATATGTGTGTCCCACCTGGCCAAAAGACAAAGTGAATTCAGAGCGCCAAATTCAAATAAATTACTATAAAAATAAAACGTTCATGAAATCACACATGTAAGATAGCAAATTAAAGCTTCACGTGTTGTGAATCCAGCCAACATGTCAGATTTCAAAAAGGCTTTTCGGCGAAAGCCAACGATGCTATTGTCTGAGAGAAGCATGTTCAATCTATGGCAAGAGAGAGAGAACATATTTCAACCCTGCAGGCGCGACACAAAACGCAGAAATAAAAATATAAATCATGCCTTACCTTTGACGAGCTTCTTCTGTTGGCACTCCAATATGTCCCATAAACATCACCAATGTTCCTTTTTGTTCGATTAATTCTAATATAATAATAATAATATAATTCTGTCGATATATATCCAAAATGTCCATTTTATTTGGCGCGTTTGATCCAGAAAAACACTGGTTCCAACTTGCTCAACGTGACTGCAAAATATCTCAAAGTTACCTGTAAACTTTGCCAAAACATTTCAAACTACTTTTGTAATACAACTTTAGGTATTTTTTAAGTAAATAATCGATATAATTGAAGACGGGATGATCTGTGTTCAATACGGAAGAAAACAAACTGACGCTACCTTTCTGGTCACGTGCCTCTAACAAACAGTACACTTGAAGTGACCCTTGTTTTGAACAGGGCTACTTCTTCATTACACAAAGGAAAAATCCTCAACCAAATTCTAAAGACTGTTGACACATCCAGTGGAAGCGGTAGGAACTGCAAGAAGATCCCTTAGAAATCTGGATTCCCAATGAAACCCATTGAAAAGAGTGACCTCAATTTTTTTCAAATCTGAATGGTTTTTCCTCTGGGTTTCGCCTGCTACATAAGTTATGTTATATTCACAGACATGATTCAAACAGTTTTAGAAACTTTAGAGTATTCTATCCAAATATCCTACTAATAATATGCATATCTTATCTTCTGGGGATGAGTAGCAGGCAGTTGAATTTGGGCATGCATTTCATCCGGACGTGAAAATACTGCCCCTGTCACCAAGAAGTTAAAAAAAGGTAGGGGCATGAATCAGAAAAATAGTCAGTATCTGGTGTGACCACCACACATCTCCTTCGCGTAGAGTTGATCAGGCTGTTGATTGTGTCCTGTGGAATGTTGTCTCACTACTCTTCAATGGCGATGTGAAGTTGATGGATATTGGCAGAAACTGGAACACGCTGTCGTATGTGTTGATCCAGAGCATCCTAAACATGCTCAATTGGTGACATGTCTGGTGAGTATGCGGGCCATGGAAGACCTGGGACATTTTCAGCTTCCAGAAATTGTGACCAGATCCTTGCGACATGTGGACATGGGGAGGATGAATGGCACCACAATGGGCCTCAGGTTCTCGTCACAGTATCTCTGTGCAGTCAAATTGCCATCGATAAATACAATTGTGTTCATTGTCCGTAGCTTATGCCTGCCCATACCATAACCCCACCACCACCATGGGGCGCTGTTCACGATGTTGACATCAGCAAACTGCTGGCCCACATGACGCCCACATCTGCCCGGTACAGTTGAAATCGATTCATCCATGAAGAGCACATTCCTCCAGCTGCCAGTGGCCATCAACGGTAAGCATCAGCATGCCAATTGCGCGCTCCCTCAACTTTACAAATCTGTGGCATTGTGTTGTATGCCAAATTGCACATTTTAGTGGCCTTTTATTGTCGAGAGCATAAGGTGCACCTGTGTAATGACCATGCTGTTTAATCAGCATATTGATATGCCACACATGTCAGGTGAGAAATGCTCACTAACAGGGATATAAACAAATAGAGCAATAGCTTTTTGTGCGTACGGAACATTTCTGGACGTTTTTATTTCGACTCATGAAACATGGGACCAACACTTTACATGTTGCAGTTATATTTTGGTTCAGTGTAATTTATTGCATAAGACTTCTTATGGCAATTTTGTGACTGAAGGCAACACACAATTGAATGTGCCAACTTCTAATGAAATGATTAGGCAAAGCACTTCTGAAAGAAAGTGTGAATACCTGTTGTAATTTTGTTTTTCGTTCATACGTCTTCGCATGTATTTTGTTGTCCTACAGCACATCTTTCTGATGGAGCAGAATGAATACAAGGAGGAGGGCATCGAGTGGGAATCCATTTCCTTCAAAGACAACAAGCCTATCCTGGTAAAAATATATTTCCTCTCGTTTCTCATCACTTAGTATTCTTTTTCTCTCTCAACCTTTTTTCTTTCCCCTCCCTCTCTCCGTTTCCCTCCCATCTCTCTCAGTAATAACACAGACTGGTTGTTTAAACACAGTGTGAGTCTGCCAGACAGACCAGAACAAAGTGACCGAGACCCCAGGAAGGGGTTATGCTGACGGGGCAGTGTTCAGTCACATACCAGGAGCTTAATGGGCACTTCTGCTTTTAGCCTGTGGCATCCTCATCTGTCTATATGGATGCCACTGGTTTCATTTGGCCAAGAATAGTGTCCCTGTCCAATGCTGAAGGTATGAGTACAGCCAGTCTGTAAGCTATGGGATAAGATGGACACATTAGTTGTTGTGGGAAGGATTCTAACTCGAGTTAGGATTGGGCCTAGGGCGATTATTGCACAACCTGGATCCACAGCTCCTGTTCTGTGTACCTACTCTAAGTCCTAATGCCTACAGAGCACTATACAACTTGTAGAGCATTTTACAGTGCAGGGGCCATAGTCAATAAAGATCGGGGAACAAGGTTTTCAGGATAGGACTAAAATATATGAACCTTGTACTGTGAGAAGGCATGTTTTAAAGTCATGTAGTTGTGTACCATGTTTCAATCAGTTAACAGTTGGCAAGATTAACTCAAATATGCATTTTCACAGTAAAGAACTGTATTTGTTTAGGTGTTTTTCCTACAACTAATGAATTTGATGTGCTTCTCTCCCGTAGGACCTGTTCCTCACTAAACCCATTGGAATCCTTTCTCTCCTGGATGAGCAGAGTGCCTTTCCCCAGGTACCTAAGTGGTCTCCATACAGTTTTTTTTTAGAAATTACCCTCCCCTACATCTTTGTCTTAATGTATATGTATTCATTCTAATTTCTTTTCACTATTTGTGCCCTCAGGCGTCAGACAGAGACTTTGTGGACAAGTTGAACAGTAAATTTAAAAGCAGCCCCCACTATGAAGTGGTCCGGAGTCACAGCCCCCTCTTCACTGTGGTTCACTATGCTGGGAAGGTGAGGTTACATTCATACATTACTTAATAATAATAGTTCATCTAACAGTCCAGTGTTTCTATTTTTCTATTAAATTTGATCTATAATTAATTATGTTAAAAAGCAGCTTTTCTGCGAATGTAAATGAAGTGGGCGCACACCGGTCTTTAAAAATATTCATGCAAATATTCAAGTAGACCGCTGATTGGCCAGCTCATCCTTCTCAGGATTTGTGCTCTGGGCACAAATACGAGTATAGGATGAGTCAACAACATTATTTGGGTATGAGTTAACATAATATTAACTCTTAAAAGTGAGATTTTCACTGGACAGTTACTTGTATAATGCCTAGGAGTTGTGTGTTTATAACTGCATCTATACTACATCATGACTGCATTATAACTCATTATGAGTGTGCTTATGAAGCATAGCTAAGTCTCTCCTTTCTGTGTCCAGGTCCAGTATAATGGACTAGGCTTTCTAGAGAAGAACAGAGACACCATCCCAGCCAGCATCAGAAGCCTCTTCATTAACAGTGTCACGCCCCTACTCAGTCTCCTCTTCGCAGGTACATGAGGGAATCTGAATGTTTCTGTATTCAACAGCTCTGCACTTTGCCAGAAATTACCCATGTTTTTATTACTGCACAATCGCTGATTTATGTATAGTACCAGTCAAAAGGTTGGGCACACCTACTCATTCAAGCGTTTTTATTTATTTTTTCTATTTTCTACATTGTAGAATAATAGTGAAGACATCACAACTATGCAATAACGCATATGGAATCATATAGTAACCAAAAAAGTGTTAAACAAATCAAAATATATTTGAGATTCTTCAAAGTAGCCACCCTTTGCCTTGATAACAGCTTTGCACACTCTTGGCATTCTCTCAACCAGCTTCATGAGGTAGTCAC
This sequence comes from Oncorhynchus keta, assembly GCF_023373465.1. NCBI lineage: Eukaryota > Metazoa > Chordata > Actinopteri > Salmoniformes > Salmonidae > Oncorhynchus > Oncorhynchus keta. The sequence continues at coordinate 33,299 of NW_026280304.1, read as the reverse complement.
CTGGAATGCATTTCAACAAACAGGTGTGCCTTGTTAAGATAATTTGTGGAATTTCTTTCTTTATTACGTTTGAGCCAATCAGTTGTGTTGTGACAAAGTAGGGGTGGTTTAAGAAGATAGCCCTATTTGGTAAAAGAACAAGTCCATATTATGTCAAGAACCTCTCAAATAAGCAAAGATAAATTAGTCCATCATTACTTTAAGACATGAAAGTCAGTCAATCCAGAAAATGTTAAGTACTTTGAAAGTTTCTTCAAGTGGAGTCGCAAAAACCATCAAGCGCTATGATGATACTGGCTCTCATGAGGACCGCCACAGGAAAGGAAGACTCCAGAGTTACCTCTGCTGCAGAGGAAAAGTTTGTTAGAGTACAAGCCTCAGAAATTGGATCCCAAATAAATGCTTCAGAGTTCAAGTAACAGACACATCTCAACATCAACTGTTCAGAGGAGACTGCATGAACCAGGCCTTCATGGTCAAATTGCTTCAAAGAAATCACAACTAAAGGACACCAGAAAGAAGAAGAGACTTGCTTGGGCCAAGAAACATGAGCAATGTACATTAGACCAGTGGAAATCTGTCCTTTGGTCTGATGAGTCCAAATTTGAGATTTTTGGTTCCAAACGCTGTGTCTTTGTGAGATGCAGAGTAGGTGAACGGATGATCTCTAGATGTGTGGTTCCCACCGTGAAGCATGGAGGAGGAAGTGTGGGGTGCTTTGCTGGTTACACTGTCAGTGATTTATTTTGAATTCAAGGCACACTTAACCAGCATGGCTACCACAGCATTCTGCAGCGATATCCCATCGGGTTTGCGCTTAGTGGGACTATCATTTTGTTATTCAACCAGACGATGACCCAAAACACACCTCCAGGCTGTGTAAGGGCATTTTGACCAACAAGGAGAGTGATGTAGTGCTGCATCAGATGACCTGGCCTCCACAATCACCTGATGTCAACTCAATTTGAGATGGTTTGAGATGAGTTGGACCGCAGAGTAAAGGAAAATCGGCCAACAAGGGCTCAGCATATGTGGGAACTGCTTCAAGTCTCTGGAAAAGCATTCCTCATAAAGCTGGTTGAGAGAATGCCAAGAGTGTGTAAAGCTGTCAAGGCAAAGGGTGATTACTTTGAAGAATCTCAAATATAAAATATATTTGGATTTGTTTAACACTTTTTTGGTTACAACACGATTCCATATGTGTTTTATTCATAGTTTTGATGTCTTCACTATTATTCTACAATGTAGAAAATAGTCAAAATAAATAAAAACCCTTGAATGAGTAGGTGTCTTTTGACTGGTACTCTACGTTTGTGTACACCGTGAATGTTGATCTGTAGCTATTAAATCAGTTCTGTAAAGATGCGTAACATGGATCAGAGCTGACACAATGACGTGGGCTTGTTTCCAATGTGGATTTGTGGACAAATATACCCCCTGACCTCTTCTTAGAAAATGATGTAGGATTTAAAAAAATAATAAATGGGTACTCTTATCTTAACACAGCAACATAGCATTCACAGACTCAGTTTGAGAATTGTTCTAGTTTAAAACATTGATCACTGTCTGTCTGGCATCTTGCATCTAATATTCACTTATGATTCATATTTGATGTCTTTTCAGCCACAATCTCCAGAACAGGCACCTTGATGCCACGCAAAGCCAAGGTAGGCACTGTAGATCATAAAATATTCAGAAGTCCAGTTTGAAAAAATTCACCAAAGGTAACAGAATATGATATACAGTAGATTCTGTAGAATGAATTACTTTTGATTCCAAACAGCCAGGGTCATATTTGGACCTTTCTTACAGTGCAAAAGTCAGAGCCAGAATGTGGGTTTAAATGATTAAACATCTTTTTTTCTTGTAGCTCATGCAAAAGGCAGATGACAACTTTAACTCAACTAGGAAACAGTCGGTCGGGGCCCAGTTTAAGGTAAGGCAGACGTCGACTTTGTTACACATCTGGATTTATACATTTCCTATTTCTGAGTGTTATATTTCAAAATGATGTATGAACAATAATGAAAACCCCTGTAAATATGCCTACCTATAGACTGAACTGCTGTCAAATAAATATGCACATATAATGGTTAGTGTGTCATACCTTCAGCACTCTCTTGCTGTGCTGATGGAGAAGATGTTTGTTGCCAGTCCTCACTTTGTCCGCTGCATCAAACCTAACGGCAGCAAGCTTCCTGATCAGGTGGACAACAAAATAGTCATGGACCAGGTGAGAACCAATACTTAATATGTTATTTTAGATGTACTGTAGGCATGTCTATCTTACATTACCTTCATCAGTAGCAGCATTTCCTTTAGATTATTTCCTATGCTGGATGCACAAGCCTGAAATGACACCAGTCGTTTTGTGCATTTACAGTTTGACCCCTTTTCAGAATAATCCATGCTTTCAAAAGCTAAGGAAATGGTACATTACAAAATCTACACTACCGTTAAAAAGTTTGGGGCCACTTAGAAATGTTCTTGTTTTTGAAAGAAAAGCCCATTTTCTGTCCGTGAAAATAAAATTGATCAGACATACAGTGTAGACATTGTTAATGTTGTAAATGACTATTGTAGCTGGAAACGGCAGATTTTTTGTGTGTAATATCTACATTGTAGAGTTGCAAAGAAAAAGACATATCTCAGACTGGCCAATAAAATATTGAAATGGGCAAAAACTGGGACATGCTTAACACCCCGGCCATCCTACAATCCAAGCTTGATGCCCTCAATCTCACACACATTATGAATGAACCTTCCAGGTACAACTCCAAATCCGTAAACACCAGCACCCTCATAGATGTCATCCTAACTAACTCGCCCTCCAAACACACCTCTGCTGTTTTTCAATCTCAGCCATTACTGCCTCATTGCCTCCATCCGTAATGGGTCTGCGACCAAACGACCACCCCTCATCACTGTCAAACACTCCCTGAAACACTTCTGTGAGCAGGCCTTTCTAATCGACCTGGTCGGGGTATCCTGGAATGACATTGACCTCATCCTGTCAGTAGATGATGCCTGGCTATTCTTTTAAAAGTGCCTTCCTAACCATCTTAAATTAAATAAATGCCCCATTCAAAAAATGTAGAACAAGGAATAGATATAGTCCTTGGTTCACTCCAGACCTGTCTGCCCTTGTCCTGCACAAAAACATCTTGTGGCGTTCTGCATTAGCATCGAATAGCCCCCGTGATATGCAACTTTTCAGGGAAGTTAGGAACAAATATACACAGGCAGTTAGGAAAGTTAATGCTAGCTTTTTCAAACAGAAATGTGCATCCTGTAGTAGTAACTCAAAAAGGTTCTGGGACATTGTAAAGTCCATGGAGAAAAAGAGCACCTCCTCCCAGCTGCCCACTGCTCTGAGGCTAGGAAACACTGTTACCACCGATAAATCCACTATAATTGAGAATTTCAATAAGAATTTCTCTACGGCTGACCATGCTTTCCACCTGGCTACCCTTACCCCAGTCAACTGCCCGGCACCCTCCACAGCACACCCCCAAAGCCCCCACCCCCAAAGCTCCTTTACCCAAATCCAGATAGCTGATGTTCTAAAAGAGCTGCAAAATCTGGACCCCTACAAATCTGCCGGGCTAGACAATCTGGACCCTCTCTTTCTAAATGATCTACCAAAATTGTTGCAACCCCTATTACTAGCCTGTTCAACCTCTCTTTCGTATCGTCTGAGATTCCCAAAGATCGGAAAGCTGCCGCGTTCCATCCCCCTCTTCAAAGGTGGTGACACTCTAGACACAAACTAACTACAGACCTATATCCTATCCTACCCTGTCTTTCGAAGGTCTTCGAAAGCCAAGTTAACAAACAGATCACCGACCATTTCTAATCCCACCGTACCTTCTCCGTTATGCAATCTGGTTTCAGAGCTGGTCATGGGTGCACATCAGCCACGCTCAAGGTCCTAAACAACATCATAACCTCCATCAGATAAGATACATTACTGTGCAGCCATATTCATCGGCCTGGCCAAGGCTTTCAACTCTGTTAATCACCACATTCTTATTGGCAGACTGAAACAGCCCCTTGGTTTCTCAAATGATTGCCTCGCCTGGTTTACCAACTACTTCTCCTGATGAGTTCAGTGTGTCAAATTGGAGGGCCTGTTGTCGGACCACTGGCAGTTGCTATGGGGTGCCACAGGGTTCAATCCTTGGAGCCGACTCTTCTCTGTATACATCAATGATGTTACTCTTGCTGCTGGTGATTCTCTGGTACCTCTACACAGGCGACACCATTCTGTATACTTCTGGCCCCTCTATGGACACTGTTAACTAACCTCCAGACGAGCTTCAATGCCATACAACTCTCCATCCGTGGCCTCCAACTGCTCTAAATGCAAGTACAACTAAATGCATGCTCTTCAACCGATCACTGCCCGTACCTGCGGCTACAGGTTATAACCCACTGGCTACAGGTTATCTGGCAAGTCTCTGCCAGGTAAAGCCCGCCTTATCTCAGCTCACTGGTCACCATAGCAGCACCACTCGTAGCACGCGCTCCAGCAGGTATACCTCACTGGTCACCCCAAGCCAATTCCTTCTTTGATCATCTTTCCTTCCAGTTCTCTGCTGCTAATAACTGAACGAACTGCAAAAATCTCTGGCCGGAGACTCATATCTCCCTCACTAGATTTAAGCACCAGCTGTCAGACCAGCTCACAGATCACTGCACCTGTACATAGCCCATCTGTAAACAGCCCCATCTATCTACCTACCTCATCCCCATACAGTATTTATTTATTTATCTTGCTCCTTTGCACCCCAGTATCTCTACTTGCACGTCATCTTCTGCACATCTACCATTCCAAAGTGTTTAATTTCTATATTGTAATTACTTCGCCACCATGGCCTATTTATAGCCTTAACCCCATTATCTTACCTCATTTGCACTCACTGTGTATAGACTTTTTGTTTTTCTTTTGTTCTGCTATATTATTGACTGTTGTATACCATGTTGTTAGTATGTGTCGAATTCCTATGCTTTATCTTGGCCAGGTTGCAGTTGCAAATGAGAACTTGTTCTCAACTAGCCCACCTGGTTAAATAAAGGTGAAATATATATTTGTAAAGAACACAGACACTGGATAGAGGAACTCTGTTTAGAAGGCCAGCATCCCGGAGTTAATGAAGCTGCAAGTTAAGGACTTGTGAGACACTCTAATGTACTTGTCCTTTTGCTCAGTTGTGCACCGGGGCCTCCCAGTCCTCTTTCTATTCTGGTTAGATCCAGTTTGCGCTGTTCTGTGAAGGGATTAGTACACAGCGTTGTACGAGATCTTCAGTTTCTTGGCAATTTCTCGCATTGAATAGCCTTCATTTCTCAGAACAAGAACAGACTGACGAGTTTCAGAAGAAAGTTCTTTGTTCCTGGCCATTTTGAGCCTGTCATCGAACCTACAAATGCTGGTGCTCCAGATACTCAACTAGTCTAAAGAAGGACAGTTTTATTGCTTCTTTAATCAGGAAAACAGTTTTCAGCTGTGCTACCATAATTGCAAAAGTGTTTTCTAATGATCAATTAGCCTTTTAAGATCAACTTGGATTAGCTAACACAACGTGCCATTGGAACACAGGAGTGATGGTTGCTGATAATGGGCCTCTGTACGCCTATGTAGATATTCCATAAAAATCAGCCATTTACAGCTACAATAGTCATTTACAACATTAACAGTGTCTACACTGTATTTCTGATCAATTTGATGTTATTTTAATGGACAACAAATGTGCTTTTCTTTCAAAAACAAGGACATTTCTCAGTGACCCCAAACTTTTGAACGGTAGTGTATGTGAACTGCACAGTTTAATGCGAAAAGTTTTATAAACACAGTATCGGTCTATATTGTGGTTTGGGCCAACTCCAGAGAGGGTTGTGTTCAGTACACATGAAATGGAAGAAAATGGACTGAAACTATCTGAACTTGACCAATAAGAAACACTTTGCAAAGCGTTTTGCTTCAGTGTGCCCTAATGAACAAGACCCAGTCCCCAGTATGGTAATCAGTGGTTAGCTAAGCGGCAGCATCTAGGCACTAGGCTAGTGTGTCAGTGTCTGACTGACGGGTGGTGTGTTAATAGGATGTGGATTTGGCCCCAGGGGAGGGTTAGTATAGCCCTGATGAAACAATGAAGCTGGTCAATACCCTGCCGTCAGTGAACACTGCTGTCTAATCTGACAGCAGGGTTCTTTCTTCCCCCCCTCTCTCATCTATAATCAATGCTTTTTAATATGATTGTCTAGGCCTGAACTGATATAACAGTACAATGCAGTGTTCGCGGTTGGGTAGGCAATGGTTTAACTGAAACAGTGGTTAATAACTGTGACATTTGTGGTGGGTAGTCTGTGTTAAAGCTGATTTAACTTCTTATTCATTACATATGTATGTGGTTATAATGGCATGATATTTACAATGTTCATCAATTGGGCTCTCTGCTCTAGCTCTATTGCCCTCCATACGCAAGACTAGGTTAAGACTATGTTAAATCGTTTTGTTTTTAAACAATCCCTCCCCCTCATCACCATCATAACTGTGCTTTATGTTACATCGCCACCTGCTGTTCAGCGTTGACATTGCATTTAGTTGTTGAAGTAAGTCCTGAAGGTCTCTGATATGGGCATCAGTTACACCTGATTCTGCTTGGGGTATGTGGAACATACACTGCTCAAAAAAATAAAGGGAACACTTAAACAACACAATGTAACTCCAAGTCAATCACACTTCTGTGAAATCAAACTGTCCACTTAAAAAGCAACACTGATTGACAATACATTTCACATGCTGTTCTGCAAATGGAATAGACAACAGGTGGAAATTATAGGCAATTGGCAAGACACTCCCAATAAAGGAGTGGTTCTGCAGGTGGTGACCACAGACCACTTCTCAGTTCCTATGCTTCCTGGATGATGTTTTGGTCACTTTTGAATGCGGGCGGTGCTTTTACTCTAGTGGTAGCAAGAGACGGAGTCTACAACCCACACAAATGGCTCAGGTAGTGCAGCTCATCCAGGATGGACATCAATGCGAGCTGTGGCAAGCAGGTTTGCTGTGTCTGTCAGTGTAGTGTCCAGAGCATGGAGGCTCTACCAGGAGACAGGCCAGTACATCAGGAGATGTAGAGGAGGCCGTAGGAGGGCAACAGCCCAGCAGCAGGACCGCTACCTCCGCCTTTGTGCAAGGAGGAGCAGGAGGAGCACTGCCAGAGCCCTGCAAAATGACCTCCAGCAGGCCACAAATGTGCATGTGTCTGCTCAAACGGTCAGAAACAGACTCCATGAGGGTGGTATGAGGGCCCGACATCCACAGGTGGGGGTTGTGCTTACAGCCCACCACCGTGCAGGACGTTTGGCATTTGCCAGAGAACACCAAGATTGGCAAATCCGCCACTGGCGCCCTGTGCTCTTCACAGATGAAAGCAGGTTCACACTGAGCACATGTTACAGACGTGACAGAGTCTGGAGACGCCGTGGCGCAACGTTCTGCTGCCTGCAACCGGCATGACCGGTTTGGTGGTGGGCCAGTCATGGTGTGGGGTGGCATTTCTTTGGGGGCCGCACAGCTCTCCATGTGCTCGCCAGAGGTATCCTGACTGCCATTAGGTACCGAGATGAGATCCTCAGACCCCTTGTGAGACCATATGCTGGTGCGGTTGGCCCTAGGTTCCTCCTAATGCAAGATAATGCTAGACCTCATGTGGCTGGAGTGTGTCAGCAGTTCCTGCAAGAGGAAGGCACTGGTGCTATGGACTGGCCCGCCCGTTCCCCAGACCTGAATCCAATTGAGCACATCTGGGACATCATGTCTCGCTCCATCCACCAACTGGTTGCACCACAGACTGTCCAGGAGTTGGCGGATGCTTTAGGCCAGGTGTGGGAGGAGATCCCTCAGGAGACCATCCGCCACCTCATCAGGAGCATGCCCAGGCATTGTAGGGAGGTCATACAGGCACGTGGAGGCCACACACACTACTGAGCCTCATTTTGACTTGTTTTAAGGACATTACATCAAAGTTGGATCATCTGTAGTGTGGTTTTCCACTTTAATTTTGAGTGTGACTCCAAATCCAGACCTCCATGGGTTGATAAATTTGATTTCCATTGATACATTTTGTGATCTTGTTGTCAGCACATTCAACTATGTAAAGAAAAAGTATTTAATAAGAATATTTCATTCATTCAGATCTAGGATGTGTTATTTTAGTGTTCCCTTTATTTTTTTGAGCAGTGTATATTATATGATAACAACGGATAATTCAAATGTTTCCAGCTAAGGTACAACGGCCTGCTAGAAACCATCAGGATACGAAGAGATGGCTTCTCCTGGCGACCATCGTTCAAAGAATTTGCTCAGAGGTGTGTGTGTGTGTGTGTGTGTGTGTGTGTGTGTGTGTGTGTGTGTGTGTGTGTGTGTGTGTGTGTGTGTGTGTGTGTGTGTGTGTGTGTGTGTGTGTGTGTGTGTGTGTGTGTGTGTGTGTGTGTGTGTGTGTGTGTGTGTGTGTGTGTGTGTGTGTGTGTGTGTGTGTGTGTGTGTGCATTAATTGTAACATGGCTACTAAAATCTTGGCCAACACAAAATATTTGATGCATGATATTGCTGTGCACTGCAGTTTTATTTTCAGCACACCGTGCTAAAATATTCTGTCTCCCCTCTTCAGGTTCAACATTCTGCTGATCAAGCCAGATTTACCACTAACCAAGGAAAGGTATGTATGTATTTATTATTATTTATTTTTTAACCTTTATTTAACTAGGCAAGTCAGTTAAGAACAAATTCTTATTTTCAATGGCCTATATATAAAGACACTTGCACCCGTTCCTGCAATTAAAAAAGATGCCATACACCATGTTAGGTGATTTCGTAGACATTTGTCCATCTTATTAAATGTAACCTGTGTGGTTGGTGTCTTTTTCAGCTGCATGTCCATCCTCAACACTACTGAGATACATGGCTGGAAGTGTGGGTAAGGCTTCATTAGTTGCTCTTGTTGTGTTCAATGAATTGGTTTAGACAATGATTTGCCACAATCAGTCTGGGAAGACTAACTTACTTACTGCTGACTCTTCCTGTTACAAATCTTTCATAACTTCATCCAAGCATGTCGTTTGGGCTGTATTCCAATCAGATTATTCAGGTTTTTATGCTGGAAGGAACAAGTCAGTGAATAGTTGATTTAGATTTCAGTTTCAATATATTTGGATCGCTGCCTCCATTGAGACATGGGAACACATCACTAATAATTCTCCCAGGTTCCAACTCGCCTAGTCCAAAATGCAGTCTTATAAAACTGTCAACTGAGAATCAGTCTGTCAAAAACAGCTCATTCTTCAGTTAACAGCTGTGTTGTTTTTGGCTTGTGAGGACAGCTCAGGGTTTATATTGAGTAAAGATCGTTATCTCTTCTCGGTTCCCGCTCTTGGTTTCTCCTGCTCTGTGGCTCTTTAGAAATGTCCAAAATGATACTACATGACCAAAGGTATGTAGACAGACACCAGCTCGTTGAACATTTCATTCCAAAATCATGGGCATTAATATGGGTTTGGTCCCCCTTTACTGCTATAACAGCCTCCACTCTTCTGGGAAGGTTGTCCACTAAACGTTAGAACATAGCTGTGGGTACTTGCTTCCATTCAGTCACGAGCATTAGTGAGGTTAGGCAATGATTTTGGGTGAATAGGCCTGGCTCGCAGTCGGTGTTCCAATTCATCCCAAAGGTGTTCGATGGGGTTGAGGTCAGGGCTGTGTGCAGGCCAGTCAAGTTCTTCCGCTCTGATCTCGACAAACCTTTCTGTATGGACCTCGCTTTGTGCACGGGGGCATTGTCATGCTGTAACAGGAAAGGGCCTTCCCTAAACTGTTGCCTCAAAGTTGGAAGCACAGAATCGTCTACAATGTGTATGTTGTAGTGTTAAGATTTCCCTTCACTGGAACTAAGGGGTCTAGCCCAAACCATGGAAAAACAGACCCGACCATTATTCCTCCTCCGCCAAACTTTACAGTTGGCACTATGCATTGGTGCAGGTACCGTTCTCCTGGCATCCGCCAAACTGATTCGTCCATCGGACTGCCAGATGGTGAAGAGTGATTCATCACTACAGAGAACTCGTTTCCACTGCTCCAGAGTCCATTGGCAGCAAGCTTTACACCACTCCAGCCAACGCTTGGCATTGTGCATGGTGATTAGGCTTGTGTTCGGCTGCTCGGCCATGGAAACCCATTTCATGAAGCTCCGTACAAACAGTTCTTGTGCTGACGTTGCTTCCAGAGGCAGTTTGGAACTCGGTTGTGAGTGTTGCAACCGAGGACAGATGACAGATGAGCTGTTGTTGCTCCTAGACGTTTTCACTTCACAATAACAGCATTTTTATAGTTGACCGGGGCACTTCTAGCAGGGTAAAAATTTGACAAACTGACAATCCTGTGACGGAGCCACGTTAAAATTCACTGAGCTCTTCAGTAATGCCATTCTACAGCCAATGTTTGTTTTGTCTATGGAGATTGCATAGCTGTGTGCTCGATATTATACACCTGTCAGCAACAGGTGTGGCAGAAATATCCGAATCCACTCATTTGAAGGGGTGTCCAAGTACTTTTGTAAATATAGTGTATGAATATGGCTTAATGACAGTACTGAAGTTGATTGGAAATCTTTCTCTAATTTTCTATCTGATTTAACAGTGCTTTATGCAACAATTCCCCGTGCAAATAATGCTCAATATCTATAAACATTGTTTTAACTGTCTCCCCCTTTTTGTGGCAGCTCGTCTCGTATGTTCTTTAAGTATTGGCACCAGGAGGAGTTGGCCAGGCTGTTAGAGAGACTTGGCAAGGCAGCACTTGTCATCCAGAAAGGTAAGGGCCACAAACTGTAGTCTCTGGAACATAATCTCTCAAATGTCTGTCAAAGTAATTTAATTGCCATCTGTGAGATGTTGCTGCTTTTGAACTCAGGCCTGAGGGTAAAAACCCTTTTCAGGTCTGTGGACTAGGTTATAAACATTGAAATCAATCACGATGGGACATGATTAAACAAACATTACCATCAGCAAGATGCTTGCAGTTTTAAGGGCTACCTTCAGTCTTTGCGTTGCGACCCCTCACCCCACTGCAAGATAGATGATGATTTCTCTGGCATACTGTCCGGTATCTTGATTTCATGGCCTGTGCTTACTGTAGCATCATTTTGCATCGTAATGTGGTCCTTTATCACAAATAGCATTCATTAATGTTTCTCTCCTCCCTACCTCTCTCTCCTTTCTATGTCTCTTGTCACTGCATCTCTCTCTCTCTCTTGACATTCTCACTGTTGCTGTGTGTTGCAGACTACCGTTCACTGCGCTGCAGGAGGAAGTACCTGTCCTTGCTGGTGGAAGTGCACAGACAGAGGCAGGCCCAGAGAGAGAGGGCAGAGAGAGAAGCCAGGGAGGAGGAGGAGGAGAAGAGGAGGGAGCGGGAGCTGGAGGAGGAGATGAGGAGGCGACTGGACATGGAGCAGGAGAACAAGAGTAAGGAAGCAGAATATCTCTCTCTCCCTCTCTTACTCACCTATAGTGCATTTGGAAAGTATTCAGACATCTTCCACTTTTCCACTTTTTGTTATGTTACAGCCTGATTCTTAAATGTATTTAAAAAATGTTTTTAGAAATATGAGCAAATTTATTAAAAAAATTAAAACAGAAATATCTTCTTTACATAAGTATTCAGACCCTTTGCTATGAGACTCGAAATTGAGCTCAGGTGCATCCTGTTTCCATTGATCATTCCTTGAGATGTTTGTACAACTTGATTGGACATGATTTGGAAAGGCACATACCTGTCTATATAAGGTCCCACAGTTGACAGTGCATGTCAGAGCAAAAACCAAGCCATGAGGTCGATGGAAATATACATATAGCTCTGAGACAGAATTATGTCAAGGCACCGATTTGGGGAAGGATACCAAAAAATTCTGCAGCATTGAAGGTCTCCAAGAACACCATGGCCTCCATCATTCTTAAATGGAAGAAATTTGGAACCACCAATACTCTTCCTAGAGCTGGCCACCCAGCCAAACTGAGTAATCGGTAGAAAAGGGCCTTGGTCAGGAGGTGACCAAGAACTCGATGGTCACTCTGACAGAGCTCCAGAGTTCCTCTGTGGAGATGGGTGAACCTTTGAGAAGAACAACCATCTCTCCAGCACTCCACCAATCAGGCCTTTATGGTAGAGTGGTCAGACAGAAGCCACTCCTCAGTAAAAGCACATGATGGCCTGCTTGGCGTTTGCCAAAAGATTGATGAAGAGAAAAAAAACTATTTCATTCATTTTAGAATAAGGCTGAAACATGAAAAAAGTCAAGGGGTCTGAATACTTTCTGAATGCACTGTATCTCCCTTACTGACAATTCACCTACTTGTTCTGTTTCTCCCTAACGCTGTTCTAATTGAGTTCTTTACCTCCACCCTTCTCCAAACTCTCTGTGCACGTTGACAAACACATTTCAGTCTGACTTAGATCAATAATTCAGCATTCAAGAATGTGTAATGATCCTTGTCACTCATTGTATGAGTACACTGAGTGTACAGAACATTAAGAACATTGTCCTAATATTAAGTTACACCCCCCTTTAGCCCTCAGAACAGCCTCAATTCATCAGGGGTGTCAAAAGTGTTCCACAGGGATGCTGGCCCATGTTGACTCCAATGCTTCCCAAGGTTGTATCAAATCCTGTGGGTGGTGGACCATTGTTGATACACATGGGAAACTTGACACAAACCAGTCTGCCTGGCACCTACCATACCCTGTTCAAAGGCACTTAAATCTTTGTCTTGCCCATTCACCCTCTGAATGGCACACGTACACAATCCATGTCTCAAGGCTTAAAGATCCTCCTTGAGTAGCTGTAATTTTTCAATCAATACTTCACTGGAGGACTTTCTTCAATACAACACAGATATTCAATGATATACAGTTGAGTCTGCACAAGAACGTACTAGAAATGGAGTTGAAGTTCTCACCAGACCGTGACAATATTCTGAAATGCATTTAGAATAATAAACAACTTTTGTATCTTTGGTTTTTGATGTTATGGTCTCCTCCCCTTCATCTACACTGATTGAAGTAGATTTAAAAAGTGACATCCAATAAGGGATCATAGTGTTTACCTGAATTCACCTGGTCAGTCGATGGCATTGAAAGAGCAGGTGTTCTTAATGTTTTGTACAGCCAGTGTAGCTTTGAGTGCTGTGTTAATCTGGGTGGGTGTGTGTGTGTCTCAGGGCCATTCTCTCCACCTGTGCCCCTACCCAGGAAAAAGAAGCCACAGCCCCAGCCTCGCTCTACCCTGCCCACTGCCACCCACCTGGCTCCTGTCCCACGGCCCCGCAGCAAACAGTTTGAGGTGAGCCATACTCAAGAGTCTACACCGGTAACCTTGATTTTAATTGAGAACTGTAAGAAGTCATTTGCAGGGAGTAATCTCATGTTGAGCCTCTCTGTTTTAAACATCTCTGGTGCTAGCCAGCACTGGCTAGCCCACAGACAGCATGTTGGTGGGAACCATGCTATTGACTGATCTTGTACCCTTTGGCAATCGATGTCCCACTCTATACCCTGACATCCACTCGCAGTCTTTGATGACTAAATTTGACCCTAAACTGAGCCTTAAACGACCCTACGATTTATGATTCCCTCTGTCTCTCCCAGGCCACTCCCTTTGACAACCTGGAGGTGCATATTGAACTGGCTGAGCTGGTGGGCCAGGTAGGGGGAGAGGAGCGAGCTAGGGAGAGGAGCAAGAAGAGGAAGAACACCATCCGCTGGTTCAAGGAGACGCAGGCCCGCAAGGTGGTCCACAATGGAGCCTTCCCCTGCTGGTTCCATGGCATGATTACACGCAGGTCAGTAAGAGAGGATGTCAAATGCACATGTATGCAAATTCTCATTCAGATTTAATTGTGGTTTTAACAAGTCTCTCTGTGTATGTCTCCTCTATAGACAAGCAGAGGATTTGATGACGGACAAGCCTGTGGGCTGTTTTCTGATTCGTGTGGGACAGAGCCGGGAGGGCTACACACTAACATATAAGTAAGACTGAGGATGACAAACTGGATTTGAACACAGATTCATCCACCAAAGACACATGAGACATTAAACCCCTAACCTCCCGTTTGGACCTCATCTTTTGTGACCTATGTGTACCCTTTGACCTTGGCCTCTCCGTCTATCCACTGTCAGGGGGGCGAACCGGTGCAGGCACTTTATGATTGAGATGCAGTCCAACGGGAAGTATGTGATCCTGGGGGAGGATAAAGCCCACCCCTCCCTGCCTGATCTGGTGCAACACCACAGCCAGGTGGGCATCAAGCCCTTCAACGAGCTGCTCAGCACGCCCTGTGGACAGGTCAGCATCGGGTCAAACCCTTTTAGGGTCTGGCTCCTGTCAAATACTGTATTGAATATACCCACAGTTGAACAGGGTCTGCCAGGACCTGTATGCAATACTGAACAGTAACAATGCATCGTCAAACATTTATGCATTTTATGTTGTCTGGGAAGAGCCATAAGCTGTTCAGAAAGCTTATAGCAAGTATTTTATAATCTACAATCTACATGCATGGACTGATTTAATGTAAGCAAATTTGAATCTGCTGTTTCAGACATGTGACCAGAACACAGACTACGAGGACTTGAAGGGCCTGGACCTCCTGGCTACAGCCAACCACGGGAGCCCCAAGTCTGGGGAGGAGGGTGAGTCAACCCCCGACTCTGTCCACCTGGAGCTCCAGCGGCTCTTCCTGCCCCCGGGGCAGGGCCCCAGCCTGGAGTCCCAGAGACCACCTGTCCTCAGGCGGATATCTGACCGAAGACACCGGGCCGTGGCTGGAGGAGGGGAGGCCCGTGGAGGGAGTAGAGGGGAGAGAGGAGAGGGGGAAGAAGAGGAGGACGAGACTGACCACAAGAGCAGGTCGTTCCCCCGGTTGTATCCTTCCATCCGATTGGCTATGAGGGAGATCCAACAGGTGAGAGGCAATGATAAGGAGAGGGAAGAGGGAGAAAGGATGGATAAATGGAGGGAAGCGAGAGATGAAGGCAGACTTTAATGTGTGATTGGACACATGGTGTTGAGTTGAATGGCCTATGTATTAATGCTGGATCCAGGTTACCATTGTTTATCAATGAAATTACACACCTTGAAATGTCAGTCTATAGAACTGATTGGGTGCATTTGGTCTGTGCTAGAACTGGTGTAGGTACATCTGCGTATAGATAGCAGTCGTATATGGTGTTGTTGAACCATTAAAGGGCATCTGCACTTCCTGATTTGACCTTGTTATTCATCCATGCTCATTAAGAAATGCCAGTGGCCATGGCTGGAGGCAAATAAGAGTTGTCTTGGCGGGTGTGGTTGTTTCTGCCATTCAATCACAACAGAAGGACAGTAGCTAACCAGTTTGAGTTGAAACATTATTGAAAGCAAGCTGGCAACATGCATCAAATATGTAATAGGTTTGCATGATTATGAGCTAGCTAGCTAACAGGGAGCAAACCTGTCTTCAGGTACAATGTTAGCTATGCATATCTTCCTCTCTAATTTGTATGTATTTAATTTAACTTGTGCACCACCCTATGGGACTCCCAATCACATCCGGATGTGATAAAGCCTGATTCGAACCAGGTACTATAGTGACGCCTCTTGCACTGAGATGCAGTGCCTTAGACCGACCACCCAGGAGCCCTAATAAAGGCTGATGGAGCAGTTCAGAATGCTCCATCGTTCACATTTTAGCGCAGCAATGTGCACATGGCAGTAGACCTGTGCGCAAATGTTCCAAAAATTCCATTTGCGGAAAAAATGTTCTAAAATGCACACCACTCATGCGAGCGGTTTCATGGACAGAGATGAAATGTAGAAAGAGGGGAGATCTAAAGATGCAACAACCATCATGGGTTGCTAATATAACTAGGATAATGTCTTTGACTGATAGACAATGATAGAAAGTTGAAAGAAAACCAATAGAACAGGAGAACTCTATGAGGAAGTCTTTATAAAATAAACGTCTCCACATTTCTATGGTGCATTTTGGCTATAGGCTTTTCTTTGAAGCAAGGTAAGACATGCCTCATAATATGAAGTCAAGTTTCTCATTTTAATAAGAGGGCGCCTTTCCTTCGGTGGGCGGGCCGTTTAAGGGAAATTTTGGCAAGGACCGAGTATACCCACTTCTCCAGGCGCCACTACACCACTGCTACTTACCAACAACACCAGTCTCAGGGTTGATTGTTTGACAGCCCATATCCATATCCTGGCAATCTGTCAGGTTTGTTGAATAACTTTATGGACTCCCATGCACACAGCCAAAATGGGAATCCCATTTTCACTAGAGTAGCTACTTCCCAGAAAGGGCAAGTCTGAACCACCTTGTCTGGGGAAGAGGTACCAGTTAGCAAGTTGCTTTGAGTGACCCGGTGCCCCATGTGGTCAGGGGTGTACTGATTTCTGACCATTCTATTGGTCCTCCTAAGGAGATGTCTCTGCCTGCCCATGGTACTGTGCCATGCAAAGCGACGCAGTCACTTACCAAACTCTGTTTTGGACGACACTTACTTTATGAACAATAGTGGTGTGTGTAAAATCACTGGGGGGAAAAAAATAAAATAACATATTACAACCTATGTGTTGTGATAATTGCATTGTTTGCTCTATAACCTGTTAGTTCACGACCTTGATATATATATATATATATATATATATATATATATATATATATATATATATATATACACACACACATACAGTTCAAGTCGGAAGTTTACATGCTTCTTAGCCTAAATAAATTCAACTCCATTTTTCACAATTCCTGACATTTTAATCCTAATAAAAATTCCCTGTCTTAGGTCAGTTAGGATCACCACTTTATTTTAAGAATGTGAAATGTCAGAATAATAGTAGAGTGATTTTTATTTCAGCTTTTATTTCTTTCATCACATTCCCAGTGGGTCAGAAGTTTACATACACTCAATTAGTATTTGATAGCATTGCCTTTAAATTGTTTAATGTGGGTCAATCGTTTCTGCAGCATTTTCCAGATGGCCAGGATCAGAGCCCTCTATCTCTCACAGTACCACCAACCCCTCCTGGAGGAGGACCGGTAGGTCATAGTTCTGGCATGCAGGGCATAACATTGTGCAATATATTGTTTTTAGACATGTCTCGATCAAGTAGAATAGGGAATGATGTCAGCTCTATTAATTTACATTTCATTACGTTCCCACGCAGCCTCCCAAAACACTATAATGTTGTGCAAGTCTGAGTGTGCACGCCTTTCTTCTTGCATGTATTTTATATACATATAAATAACCAACCCCTTTTCAAATAGAAACAAGTATTTAGCCAAGCAGTGGTTTACACTGTCTTATGCTATTTTTGTGTCTGTTGCAGATTCATAACCCATGGGATGGAGGGAGTTAATGCTATTTGTTGTTTTTCCCCAACTGAATGAGTTAACTGGACCATATTCTGTCTAAGCTTTATCCATGAACAAATTATAAGGAGATACATCCTTGTTTACTAGTATTTTATTTTGTAACGATTTAAATTGATGTGTGTTAAGGGGTTTTATGTTTCTGATTGTATTGTTTGTTTATTTAAATGTAAATTATGCAGTGGGAATGTTTACATTCTGTGATTTACTGAATATTTTTATTTGTTTACATTTTAGATATCTGGTTGTCCTCAAGTTTGTTTTTTCCCCCCATCATAATAAAATCTGCATGAAAATGCTTCGGTGTTAACACATCATGGCTCTTTCACTTCAGTCATCAGTGAGTTTTTTTTTACCGTTAAAGAATCAGCCAATAGGCACGCAGACCTGTAGAGAGGAGTGGTTTTGTTTTTTAACTGATATATTTCCATCCAGTGACCACATTCAGAGTAGTAGACAGATCACAACAGGAAAACAGGAGTCTGACACTGTGACATAGATCTAAATCAACCAAATTAGACAGTGGCATATGTCTAATCAACCAGATACTGTAGGACTCCAAATCTCCTTGATGGATCTCAGGGTTCTGGCTTTTGTGCTGTGTGTCACCATATACTCCATCCAAGGTAATGTGAAAATGTGTATTTATATACTGTGTGCACAACTCCAGTCCTTGAGGGGCATGATCTTGCTGGTTTCTAATTGATTCAGTATTGATGGATTTTCATTAGGCATTTTTGGGGATTGGTTATTCATCTGTTACTCCGGAATATCATGTGAATTCTGGATCTTTGTGTAGTTCTGACATGGTTACTGTAATGAATGAACTGCCTCTTTCAGGAGCCATTCCAAAATGTTGTGTTGGGACATCCAGGAACATTCCTTTGAGCTTACTAATGCGAGTGGAGCGATATGATGTCCAACACAACCATGGTGCATGTGAGATCGACGCTGTTGTGTGAGTCCTCACCACTTGTTCTGTAATGTCACAATTTCTCGAAAGAAAATAGTGCATGTAGGCAGTGGTGGAAAAAGTACTCAATTCTCATACTTGAGTAAAAGTAAAGATATACCTTTAATAGAATATGACTCAGTCACCCAGTAAAATACTACTCGAGTAAAAATCCAAAAGTATTCGGTTTTAAATATACTTAATTCCATTTACTTTTGATACTTAAGTATCAAAAGTATAAATACTTTGAAATTCCTTATATTAAGCAAACCAGACAACACAATTTTTTATTGATCGATAGCCAGGAGCACACTCAAACATCATTTACAAATGAAGCGTTTGTGTTTAGTGAGTCCGCCAGATTAGAGGCAGTAGAGCTGACCAGGGATGTTCTCTTGATAAGTGTGTGAATTTGACCATTTTCCTGTCAAAATGTACTGTAACAAGGACTTTTGGATGTCAGGGAAAATATATGGAGTGGAAAGTATATTATTTTTCTTTAGGAATGCAGTGAAGTAAAAGTTGGCAAAAATATAAAAAGTAAAGTACAGATACTACTTAAGTAGTAGAACGCCACTGCATGTAGGGCAGGCTACTGTCTTTGCTAACACAACAACCCCATAGGCTTGCCAGAAAAGATAGACAAGCTGCTCTAACTTGATTATCCTGAAATGGCTTGGTAGCTAGTTATTAGGTTGGGAGATTGAGAACCTGACTAGCTAAAGCCAACTTCATAAAATTGCTAGGTGGCTTGTAGTATACAGAAACATTTTGTTTTTTAAAAATGTATTTATCATGAAGGAATAAATAGGCTACTGTACATGGCTTGTTCTAATTAATTAATTTACAAACATACCTCCTGTGAGGTGCCCATCACTTGCAACTAAAATCATATCAAACTCTTTCTCCTCCTCCACTGATGACTGTCTGCACCACAGGAGGTTGCTGAAGGGAGGACATCTCATAATAATAACTGGAATGGAGTAAATGGAATGGTATTAAACAAATGGAAACCATGTTTTTGATGTCTTCAATACCATTCCACATATTCCTTTCCAGTCGTTACTATGAGTACGTCCTCCCCAATTAAGGTGCTACCGGCCGCCTGTGGTCTGCACACACTATAGTGTCTAGCGTCCTGTCTACCATATCTCTGCTCCGTGGTGCACCTAGGAAGGAACCACTTACTGGGAAGAATGGGTGGTGGTGGTGGTGGGGGTACTTTTGCCTGGTCCAGTCATTGTGCCCCCTCCTGAAAATACAGCTGACAGATCTTTTTTATAAACAATTATAAAATGAAGTTTAGTAAATCATTTAACATCTGGAGAAAAACATGTGGACAAATCTGAGCAGATCGATGGGCATGACACCTCTGGTCTTATCTTTCAAGATTCCCTATTCCCTACTTCTGTTACACATGCCAATAACCATAAGACTGGTGCGGTGCATTCCAGATACACATTAGAGTTCCATCATCATGTTAATGTGGTTGATTAGATGCAAAATACTTCTTCAGGCATTGTAAAGATCAGAGAAGTACCTATATCTGGACTGCACCCTCAACATCCCACTATCTTCTTGTACTGTAGATTACATGCCAATGGGAGGAAGTACTGTGCAGACCCAAGAGTGAAGAAGGTCCTGGGAGTTGCCATGCAGATTAGGAAAGCTCAACTGATGCGGGAAAAACTGAACTCAATCATGAGAAGATGAGGGTATAGATCCTGCCAGTTCCCTACAGTGGAGTCACCGTGACAACTTTGATTAATGTGTTTTAAATTCAAGTTTTTTGTTCTGTTTACACATTAAAAAAATATTTCTTTTAAATTGCCTTTTTATAATGTTCATATTTCAATCATTAATAAATTAACTGTGATTTTCAATTAACCCTAATTAGCTTTTGCTTTATTAGCCAACTCAAATGTGGTGAGTGACCAGTGTAACGGATGTGAAACGGCTAGCTTAGTTAGCGGTGCGCGCTAAATAGCGTTTCAATCGGTTACGTCACTTGCTCTGAGACCTTGAAGTAGTAGTTCCCCTTGCTCTGCAAGGGCCGCGGCTTTTGTGGAGCGATGGGTAACGATGCTTTGTGGGTGACTGTTGTCGATGTGTGCAGAAGGTCCCTGGTTCGCGCCCGGGTATGGGCGAGGGGACGGTTTAAAATTATACTGTTACACCAGCAATAACAACTAAAAATTGGTGAGGCTGAACAAAATGCACATGGATAGATTAAACAGCTTGTTGAACCTCCGATCAGTGAATTACTTCCTCTTCAACATAGTGATTTAAATGAGTCAGTGGTTGGTGATCTGATCCAGGGTTTCCACTCAAGCAGCATACTTTGTGTTAATTAATTACTCTCTAGAAGGCACTGCATTCCCCAAAACATTGATTATTGGGTTTACCCATTAAATTATTGGGAGCATATAGAGTATATGTGACTTATTTTACAATTCATTTCTTTTAACCATATGGGTTACACCCCAGTGAAATATGAGAAATAAAGTATTAAAACAATGGAAAGGATTTGAATGCATTATGTTTTTAAATAATAAGTTCTACACGTTCTTGTTGATGGAACGTTTTGAAGGATTCCAAGCCTTGCTGACAGCAGACGACATCCTGAAAAAAATAGTAATGAAGCTTCTCCTCGGTTTAGAAATGAAGACTCTACTCAAGTGTAAATGTGACAGCTTTGGCACTGCGCAGGGTGGCTGAGACGGAGAGAAAGGTGATATGAATATCAGCAGACCTACATAGTTTGTGTTCATCAAACGTGTTGGATTTGACATTTTGAACATTGAGATATTAAAGACATGATAGAGCAGACGATATTATATTAAGGAGTGAGATCTGTAGAAAGACTGAGTGGCTTTGGAATGCTGGGGGGATGGGGAGAGCACCGTGTTGATTCAGGAAAGATAGACATCTGTGGATCAGGTAAGGTCAGGAGGTGAGGTGAGGTCAGATCCCTTTTAAGGGAGTAATAAGGGTTTGGTATCCTGTTGCCCTTTTCTTGTTGAACCATAAGATGTAAGGATTGGAGAGAAGGAGGAGTGTCTAAGTGGGATGTATATAACTGATGGTGAAATGTTTTGCTGTCTGAATTACAGCTGTACAGAACCTTGGGCAGAATTAAACTTGGTTAAAAAGCTTCTAGTGTCCATGAGTTATTGACTAAGAACCTAACAGATGGCGCTGCGAGCAGGATTCACCACGATTTAAAGTCAAACCAAAGAGTCCAGATCAGTGAGCAGAGCTGGCAACAAACAAGGTAGGCAAGTTCATATCTGTTTCCACTCATTTTGACATCTTGGGAATCTTTGGCTGAACTAATTATATGATACGGACCTGAGAACCTAAATTTAATTCTATAGGCCCATTGTGTAACGGCCAGTCGTAGCTTTATAGTAATTGATAAGGCCCGAAGATAAACTCATACAGGCTGTAGGGTAAGTCCTAGGGGGTAACTCCCTAGTAGGTTGGCTCCTGCTAGTACTATAAAGTTAATAGTAAATCCCAGTAGGTTGATACCTGTGATTACTAAAATATAGGGTGAGTCCCGGGGAAGGTAAGCCCGCCAGACTGAACCTGCGAAGGGTAAACTGTAGGATGGTTCACAGCATAGCTAGAACGGGGTGAGAGCCTAGTTGTATTGGCCATAAGTGTGTGTGTGAATGCAAGGTTAATTGTGTGCCCTGTTGGGGTGGTGAACCATGGCAGACTATGTGGAAATAGGAAGACAAGTGAATAATTTTGATGTGGGTTAGCAATAATAGTGATATTTGAGGAAGTACTGAATAGGACAAAGTCCTGTCCGTATTCTCCAGTAATAGATTTGCGAACGTGTATGTTATCGGTTCTAATACAAGGTATTAGGTGCCGGGACCAATGAACTATTGTAATGATCTTCGTCTGTTGTTAGTAGAGAGTCAGACCGCAGCGTGTAGGTTACTCATGACTTTTAATGAAGAATAATGCGGTACATGAAATAACTGAAAATACAAAAACAACAAACGAGTGAAACTAATACAGTTTCCATTCTGCGAGACTAACACTAAGACAGGTACAATCACCCACAAAATACAACGCGCACTCAGGCTGCCTAAATACGGTTCCCAATCCGAGACAACGAGAATCAGCTGACCTCCAATTAGAATCGCCCCAGGCAGCCAAGCCTAACTAGACACACCCCTAATAATACCTAATAACTCATCCAGAACGCCGCAGCCCGTCTGGTGTTCAACCTTCCCAAGTTCTCTCACGTCACCCCCGCTCCTCCGCTCTCCACTGGCTTCCAGTTGAAGTCATCCGCCAAGACCATGGTGCTTGCCTACGGAGCTGTGAGGGGAACGGCACCTCAGTACCTCCAGGCTCTGATCAGGCCCTACACCCAAAACAAGGCACTGCGTTCATCCACCTCTGGCCTGCTCGCCTCCCTACCACTGAGGAAGTACATTCCCGCTCAGCCCAGTCAAACTGTTCGCTCTGGCTCCCCAATGGGAACACACTCCCTCACGACGCCAGGACAGCGGAGTCAATCACCACCTTCCGGAGACACCTGAAACCCCACCTCTTTAAGGAATACCTAGGATAGGATATAATCCTTCTCACCCCCCTTAAAAGATTTAGATGCACTATTGTAAAGTGGATGTTCCACTGGATGTCATAAGGTGAATGCACCAATTTGTAAGTCGCTCTGGATAAGAGCGTCTGCTAAATGACTTAAATGTAAAATGTAATACACACTCCCAATTAATACAAACCCCAATACGAAATACAACATATAAAACCATGTCACACCCTGGCCTACCCAAACATATAACAAAAACACAAGATACAATGACTATATGTGACAGAACCCCCTAAGGTGCGGACTCCGGGGACGCACCTCAAGAGCATAGGAGGGTCCGGTGGGCGTCTGTCCATGGTGGCGGTTCTGCTCGGGACGTGGACCCCACTCCATAAATGTCCTAGTTCCTCCCCTTCGTCCTAGATAATCCACCTTCTCCGCCGACCATGGCCTAATAGTCCTCACCCTGATCCCCACATAACTGAGGGGCAGCTCGGGACAGAGGGGCAGCTCGGGACAGAGGGGCAGCTCGGGACAGAGGGGCAGCTCGGGACAGAGGGGCAGCCCGGACAGAGGGGCAGCCCGACAGAGGGGCAGCCCGGGACAGAGGGGCAGCCCGGGGACAGAGGGGCAGCCCGGGACAGAGGAGCAGCCCGGGACCGAAGCAGCCCAGTACTGAGGGGGAAGCCCGGTACTGAGAGGAGCCCAGTACAGAGAGGGAGCCCAGTACAGAGAGGAAGCCTAGTAATGAAAGGAAGCTCAGTACTGAGAGGAAGCTCAGGCAGGTAGTAGGCTCCGGGGTAAATCCTGGTTGTCTGGCCGATCTAGAAGATCTAGGCTGACGGGCAGATCTGGCAGAGACTGGTTGTCGGGCAGATCTGGAAGAGACTGGTTGTCGGGCAGATTCGAAGAGACTGGTTGTCGGCAGATCTGGAAGAGACTGGTTGTCGGGCAGATCTGGAAGAGACTGAGTTGTCTGGCAGATCTGGAAGAGACTGGTTGTCTGGCAGATCTGGAAGAGACTGAGTTGTCTGGCAGATCTGGAAGAGACTGGTTGTCTGGCAGATCTGGAAGAGACTGGTTGTCTGGCGGCGCTGGGAGGACTGGCGGTACTGGCGGCGCTGGGCAGACTGGGAGCACTGGCGGCGCTGGGCAGACTGGGAGCACTGGCGGCGCTGGGCAGACTGGGAGCACTGGCGGCGCTGGGCAGACTGGCGGCACTGGCGGCGCTGGGCAGACTGGGAGCTCTGGCGGCGCTGGGCAGACTGGCACTTCTGGCGGCTCCTGGCAGACTGGTGACGCTGGGCCGACTGGCGGCGCTGGGCAGACAGGAGACTCCGGCAGCGCAGGAGAGGAGAAAAGCTCTGGCTGCGCTAAACAGGCGAGGCGCACTGGACGCGCTGGGCCGACTGGGAGCACTGGCGGCGCTGGACAGACAGGAGACTCCGGCAGCACAGGAGAAGAGAACAGCTCTGGTTGCGCTAAACAAGCGGGAGACTCCGGCAGCGCAGGAGGGGAGAAAAGCACTGGCTGCGCTGAACAGGCGAGGCGCACTGGAGGCCTGGTGCGTGGTGCTGGAACTGGTGGTACTGGCGCGAGGACACGCACAGGAAGCCTGGTGCGGGGAGCTGCTACCGGAGGACTGGTGTGTAGAGGTGGCTCTGGATAGACCGGACCGTGCAGGCGCAATGGAGCTCTTGAGCACCGAGCCTGCCCAAGCTTACCTGGCTCGATGCCCACTCTAGCCCGGCCAATAGGAAGGGCTGGTATGTGTCGCAGCTGGCTCTGCACCCGCACTGGAAACACCGTGCGCTCCATAGCATAACACGGTGCCTGCCCGGTCTCTCTAGCCCAACGGTGAGCACAGGGAGTATGCGCAGGTTTACTACCTGGCATAACTATTCTCCCTTTAGCCCCCCAATATTTTGGGGGGTGACTTTCCGGTTTCCAACCGCGTCGCTGTGCTGCCTCCTCATACATGCGCCTCTCCGCTTTAGCTGCCTCTATTTCCTCCTTGGGACGGCGATATTCTCCCCAATTCCTCCTCCCATGTCCAAATCTCCAATTGATGCAGTCTCTCCCATTGCAACTGCTCTTCACGATCAACAGGGAGAGTAGGCTCAGGTCTATTCTCTGACTCAGCCACTCTCTCTCTGCGCTTTCCCCGTTACCTTCGGTTTTCGCTCTGTATAGCAATGCTTTCCTTCTCGATTCCATCCGTGTATAGCCCTCTTCGCATTGCTGTAGGGAATCCCAGGCGGGCTCCTGCACTCGCTCTGGGTCGGCCGCCCACCTGTCGATTTCTTCCCACGTCGTATAATCCCTGCTTCTGCCGTCCATAACGTCCTCCTTTAGATCCTGACAGTTCACACGCTGCTCGGTCTGTGAATGGTGGGTGATTCTGTAATGATCTTCGTCTGTTGTTAGTAGAGAGTCAGACCGAAATGCAGCGTGTAGGTTACTCATGACTTTTAATGAAGAATAATGCGGTACATGAAATAACTGAAAATACAAAAACAACAAACGAGTGAAACTAATACAGCCTATCTGGTGACTAACACTAAGACAGGTACAATCACCCACGAAATACAACGCACTCAGGCTGCCTAAATACGGTTCCCAATCCGAGACAACGAGAATCAGCTGACTCCAATTAGGAATCGCCTCAGGCAGCCAAGCCTAACTAGACACACCCCTAATAATACACACTCCCAATTAATACAAACCCCAATACGAAATACAACATATAAACCCATGTCACACCCTGGCCTACCCAAACATATAACAAAAACACAAGATACAATGACCAAGGCGTGACAACTATTTATTATCCAGGGAAGTGTGTAGTGCGATCTTAGAAAATAGTTAATAGAAGGCATGTATTATAGACGGGAGTGAATAAATCTAAAATATCCTGAACACTGTAGGGTGTGTAGGGAGTAATAACTATTGATTGACTATTGAAAAATGGAGCAAATTAGATCAAATTGGACATTTTCCTGCTGACGGATAATTTCAAATCTAATAAAGAATTCAGGGAGGCAATTATGACTTGGCATAAAACCTGAATCAAGAGCTCAATATACCAATGTTTTGATGTCAGCATTCTAATCAACAGAAAATGCATCACGATAAACCTGGAATGAGTACTGGTACTGCTACATACGGATTGGGAATGGGAGTGTATTTAATTCAAGACGATGTTTTGAGAGTGGAATATAACTCAGCTCAACTCAGACGTGCAAGGGGTTAATAGGGCCATAGAGAAAATGCCTACCTATAATTCAATGGCCAAGATAAGACAAAGAAATGTAGCGGAAAAGCATCAAAGCATAGGGAGACAGCCAGTGTTGCCAATTTAGCGACTTTGTTGCTATATTTAGCGAGTATTCAGACACATGGCCCCATCCATCCTCCTCTCAATACGGTGCAGTCATCCTGTCCCATTTGCAGAAAAGCATCCCCAAAGAATGATGTTTCCACCTCCATGCTTCACGGTTGGGATGGTGTTCTTGGGGTTGTACTCATCCTTCTTCTTCATCCAAACACAGCGAGTGGAGTTTAGACCAGAAAGCTCTAAATTTGTCTCATCGGATTACATGGCCTTCTCCCATTCCTCCTCTGGATCATGCACATGGCCAATTATGCAAATTAGGTTATGACATCATTTTGCGATTTTTAGGACAGCCAATTTCTACTTTCCTTACTGAGGAACATTGGCTGTTTTAGGTGTGGGGCTTTTGGTCATTGGAAAAGGGAGTGTAAAGTGGATATGGAGCCTGCTGTATTCGTAGCAAATGCTGCCAGGCAAGAGTTTGCATCTTTTTCAAAAGAGTAACAACTCATCGTTTTGAGATGAGCAAGTCTGGAACTTTCACCTAGTGGTGTATAGTCTCTGTTCGATTGATAAGTGGTTCATAGAGATTACAGTTTCTATGTGATGGACGACAAGACGTAAGAAAGCACGTTTTATCTAACTTTTAGTAGAGTACCGATGGGATTTACAAAAAATCCCACTTGGTATCATTTTGCATTGAAACAATCATTTTAAGGGTGTCAATTGTAGGTTATGTGATGGTACAATAATCAAGAGTGTGAGGGAAGTGTTTGTCGAGTTAAAGAAGCAATTGTGTCAAGTGCCAGCATTGGGATTTCCAAACATACAATTATCTTTTAAAATGTTTGTTCATGAATAGGAGGGACGTTGTGGCGCGGTGGTTGCGCAGAGTCCTGGGGGAGAAGAGAGAGACCAGTAAATGTACTGGTGTAAATAGCAAGACTCGGTGGCAAAAGGAGTGCCACCGTGCCTTAGGGCGGTACAGGCGACTGAAATGGTGTTGCATAACACGGCTTCCATTACAATGGGTCAAAAAGTAGATTTGTATGTTCCACACGCATTAGCAACCATAGTGAACAGCACGAAAGCACAACATGTTAGTAGTGCAAGATGGACAAAATGGGAGGTAACGTTAAATGGGGAAAATCTACAATTTCATAAGATTGATGCTTTGAAACCTGCGTCGTTAATGCTGTTGTCTGGGGAGGGTGAATTGCCTACATGTGACCCAGATCAGATTACTCCTAAACCTAGGCCTGATTTGCAAGAGACATCATTAGAATTTGGAAAAGTATTGTATACAGATGGCTCTAGTTACATGAACGCAGAAGCGAATAGAGTAACGGGGTACGCTGTGTGTGGTATGCATTTGGAGTAGTTTATTATTTCGGACAGCGACAGGAACACCAATAACAAAATGGTCTGGGGGTAGAGTCATGTGTTTGAAAGGGGAAAATGACCAGTTCCCTGAGGTCCTGGTCTTTGGGTACTTATACAGTGGTACTGTGTTCAGGCTGCATATAGAAAGAAAAATATATGTTAATAAGGGATGGCAGTTACATCAAATGGATTGTGATATAGGTATTGCTGATTTCATGTTGTGTTTTTGTTTTGATACAAATATTACCAGATTGGGATCCTGGAGTGGGAATTCTGTGAGGGGTAAGGGTGCTAACTTCATGATCTGGTAACTCTTCCTAGAGGTCACCAGTAGAATAAGGGAGTATGGAGTAATTTAGAAAATAGTTTTAGCAGTAACATTATGTTATGCTTTTTTAGAGATGTTATTAAGAAAAGGTTAATTTCATAATTCGTCATATAGTCAATGTTTGTCTGGTTTCCTGAAACAGAAATGTACTGGACTTAACTGTTGTGATCTGTGCTTTTCTTTAGGTTATCATGGAAGGTGACGTCAGATCGTGTCTTAATGCATGGTAGGCTAATTTGACCATAGACAGTGTGTGTATACCTCAAAACCCTCCCTAACCGGCTGAAGAAAGAGCGACAAAGGCGTGCAATGAGAGACAGTGACTTTTACCACTCCTATCTGAGTCCGAGCCATAAACCAGGGCCAGGGTGCTGAGAGCGCGTGTGGAGTGAGCGTGGAGAGAGAGAACAAGCTCAGGTGAGAGAATCCTGTACGTGGGAGAAAGGGAGGTGTCTACTTGGATATTAAAATCGGGACATTATCAAGGGCCATGAAATGTGACAGGCAAAAGTTACATGTGCCGTTGGGAAAATGAACTGTAAACGATATCTAAAGAAGACACACGAGAACGATAAGTGCCAGGTGAAGGAAAGGGGGGTGGAGATTATACGCCCTGCAAACTATTTAGACTAAGAATGCATTGAGATACTGATCTTTCTTTACCAGGCCAATTATGACAGGAAAACAGGGACAAAGGGTGGCTGTAATTGAGAAGTGTTATGACCAACAATAAAAAGATGTCTATAAGTTGATAAACCAGAATTTGAGCCCTAGACTCAAAGTAAGCATTGAGGTCAGTCGATCTAAATTTGGATTGGATAATTTATCAAATGTTTTAGTTGTGATTGGGATACAGCAAGAGAGAATTGCGAAAGCACGATGAGGGGTGGGGGCTCTGCCAACATTTATTTGGAAGAGAGGGTCTCCAGAAACGTATCTCTAAGTGTCATCCTGAGGAAGGGGTTTGTTTGGGGGAATCACTGGATGATAGCTTGGGACAACCATGAACATTGTTTTTCTTTTTTACCCTGTATTCAGAATTGTTATGTTACATTGCATCAATGAATGGTGCTAAGTTATTAAACATATACTTGGTTTCTCTTTCTTTCAAGTCAATATGTTTTTAGGTTTCGTGAAACATGAGGGTGTTCATTGTTCCAGAGGAGGACTGATGTAGACTAACTGATTCGAGAATGTGTTAGTATGTTTATAACTGTAGAAAATGCATTAGAGTATAATGTGTTATGGGTTAGATGTAATGATAGAGGAGTATCATTCCCAGAGACTGAATATTGATATGGGGAGAAGCTCATAGAAGAGGGATAGCAGCTAGCTGTACACAATATGGGGATTTAGTTTAACATTATGGTAAGAGTAGAAGAGATAGTGGTGGCATTTCAGACACTATGGTACACTTTCAGGACACCTGTGACTCAACGTTTTGTTAGGTTGATATTAATGAATGAATTCCACTTTCTAACAGCCGGTGAACATTTGACAGATTACATGCAGGAGATGTTCTCACGATAGGCACTGTAGGGACAGTAAACGGAAGGAGCAGTATTAGTAGCGAAGGATGCTATATTGACAGCATGGAATTGGGCTACTGCGCAAATGAGGGGTATTATGAGACTATAGTCGAGGGCCATGTTGGAAGTAGCAATTGTTACTATAGTAATGGTTACTTTAGTAGCATTGTTGGGATATCAGTTTATGATGACTCATGTCACATGGACTGGTAACTGGGGACCGATGGGAGGACAGGGGATGTGTTATTCAAATATCACAAAATGATGTTGTCAGGAAACAACCCATGTGTTGCAGTGTGTATATCCTCAGGTGAAAGCAGAGATATAACCAATGGCACGGGCTGAATACTGAAGAATGAGTGTACATCAAGAGACACCAGGCGGGGGGAGTTGGGACAGCGTTGGTTTTGGACACACTCACCCGGCACAGTACCTGCAGTGGTAAAGATCGGCCATGTCTCTCCCTGGGAGACTGACAGCTCTCATGTGAAGTGAGGTTCAATTGCAATGGGTGAGCAGGCAAATACCATGACAGAGGAAGCGATGAGAGAGACACGATTCCACTGTAAGACATACAGATGGGTTGAGTCTGGGAGCTACTTTACACATCATAGTTGGGTTGGGTTAGATGTCATTGGGTTAGACTCTTGCTACGTAGTTTTTAACTTTCTGGAACATTCGAGACGTGTAGTCCACTTGTCATTCCAATCTCCTTGCATTAGCGTAGCTTTTTCTGTAGCCTGTCAACTATGTGTCTGTCATCCCTGTTCTCTCCTCTCTGCACAGACCATACAAACGCTCCACATCACAAGGGCCGCGGCCACCCTTGGAACTGCCGATCTGCGGCCAACAAGGCAGAGTTCATCTCAGCCTATGCCTCCTCCAGTCCCTTGACTTCTTGGCACTGACGGAAACATGGATCACCACAGATAACACTGCTACTCCTACTGCTCTCTCCGTCCGCCGTGTTCGCACACCCCGAGAGCTTCTGGTCAGCGGGGTGGTGGCACCGATCCTCATCTCTCTCCCAAGTGGTCTTTCTCTCTTTCTCCCTTACCCATCTGTCTATCGCCTCCTTTGAATTCCATGCTGTCACAGTTACCAGCCCTTTCAAGCTTAACATCCTTATCATTTATCGCCTCCAGGTTCCTCGGAGAGTTCATCAATGAGCTTGATGCCTTGATAAGCTCCTTTCCTGAGGACGGCTCACCTCTCACAGTTCTGGGCGACTTTAACCTCCCCACGTCTACCTTTGACTCATTCCTCTCTGCCTCCTTCTTTCCACTCCTCTCCTCTTTTGACCTCACCCTCTCACCTTCCCCCCTACTCACAAGGCAGGCAATACGCTTGACCTCATCTTTACTAGATGCTGTTCTTCCACTAACCTCATTGCAACTCCCCTCCAAGTCTCCGACCACTACCTTGTATCCTTTTCCCTCTCGCTCTCATCCAACACTTCCCACACTGCCCCTACTGATGGTATCGCGCCGTCCCAACCTTCGCTCTCTCTCCCCCGCTACTCTCTCCTCTTCCATCCTATCATCTCTTCCTCTGCTCAAACTTTCTCCAACCTATCTCCTGATTCTGCCTCCTCAACCCTCCTCTCCTCCCTTACTGCATCCTTTGACTCTCTATGTCCCTATCCTCCAGGCCGGCTCGGTCCTCCCTCCCGCCCCGTGGCTCGACGACTCATTGCGAGCTCACAGAACAGGCTCCGGGCAGCCGGCGGAAATGGAGGAAAATCCCGCCTCCCTGCGGACCTGGCATCCTTTCACTCCCTCCTCTCTACATTTTCCTCCTCTGTCTCTGCTGCTAAAGCCACTTTCTACCATTCTAAATTCCAAGCATCTGCCTCTAACCCTAGGAAGCTCTTTGCCACCTTCTCCTCCCTCCTGAATCCTCCCCCCTCCTCCCCTCTGCAGATGACTTCGTCAACCATTTTGAAAAGAAGGTCGACGACATCCGATCCTCGTTGCTAAGTCAAACGACACCGCTGGTTCTGCTCACACTGCCCTACCCTATGCTCTGACCTCTTTCTCCTCTCTCTCCAGATGAAATCTCGCGTCTTGTGACGGCCGGCCGCCCAACAACCTGCCCGCTTGACCCTATCCCTCCTCTCTTCTCCAGACCATTTCCGGAGACCTTCTCCTTACCTCACCTCGCTCATCAACTCATCCCTGACCGCTGGCTACGTCCCTCCCGTCTTTCAAGAGAGCGAGAGTTGCACCCCCTTCTGAAAAAACCTACACTCGATCCTCCGATGTCAACAACTACAGACCAGTATCCCTTCTCTCTTTTCTCTCCAAAACTCTTGAGCGTGCCGTCCTGGCCAGCTCTCCCTACCGCTATCTCTCTCAGAATGACCTTCTGATCCAAATCAGTCAGGTTTCAAGACTAGTCATTCAACTGAGACTGCTCTTCTCTGTATCACGGAGGCGCTCCGCACTGCTAAAGCTAACTCTCTCTCCTCTGCTCTCATCCTTCTAGACCTATCGGCTGCCTTCGATACTGTGAACCATCAGATCCTCCTCTCCACCCTCTCCGAGTTGGGCATCTCTCGGCGCGGGCCCACGCTTGATTGCGTCCTACCTGACAGGTCGCTCCTACCAGGTGGCGTGGCGAGAATCTGTCTCCTCACCACGCGCTCTCACCACTGGTGTCCCCCAGGGCTCTGTTCTAGGCCCTCTTTATTCTCGCTATACACCAAGTCACTTGGCTCTGTCATAACCTCACATGGTCTCTCCTATCATTGCTATGCAGACGACACACAATTAATCTTCCTTTCCCCTTCTGATGACCAGGTGGCGACCGCATCTCTGCATGTCTGGCAGACATATCAGTGTGGATGACGGATCACCACCTCAAGCTGAACCTCAGCAAGACGGAGCTCCTCTTCCTCCCGGGGGAAGGACTGCCCGTTCCATGATCTCGCCATCACGGTTGACAACTCCATTGTGTCCTCTCCCAGAGCGCTAAGAACCTTGGCGTGATCCTGGACAACACCCTGACGTTCTCAACTAACATCAAGGCGGTGTCCCGTTCCTGTAGGTTCATGCTCTACAACATCCGCAGAGTACGACCCTGCCTCACACAGGAAGCGGCGCAGGTCCTAATCCAGGCACTTGTCATCTCCCCGTCTTGATTACTGCAACTCGCTGTTGGCTGGGCTCCTGCCTGTGCCATTAAACCCCTACAACTCATCCAGAACGCCGCAGCCCGTCTGGTGTTCAACCTTCCCA
Organism: Oncorhynchus keta; assembly: GCF_023373465.1. Taxonomy (NCBI): domain Eukaryota; kingdom Metazoa; phylum Chordata; class Actinopteri; order Salmoniformes; family Salmonidae; genus Oncorhynchus; species Oncorhynchus keta. Next base: position 477 of record NW_026280304.1, on the reverse strand, counting down.
AGTTCTCTCACGTCACCCCGCTCCTCCGCTCCACTGGCTTCCAGTTGAAGCTCGCATCCGCTACAAGACCATGGTGCTCGCCTACGGAGCTGTGAGGGGAACGGCACCTCAGTACCTCCAGGCTCTGATCAGGCCCTACACCTAAACAAGGGCACTGCGTTCATCCACCTCTGGCCTGCTCGCGCCCTACCACTGAGGAAGTACAGTTCCCGCTCAGCCCAGTCAAAACTGTTCGCTGCTCTGGCCCCCAATGGTGGAACAAACTCCTCACGACGCCAGGACAGCGGAGTCAATCACCACCTTCCGGAGACACCTGAAACCCCACCTCTTCAAGGAATACCTAGGATAGGTAAGTAAGGGGTAATCCTTCTCACCCCCCCTTTAAAAAAAGATTTAGATGCACTATTGTAAAGTGACTGTTCTACTGGATGTCATAAGGTGAATGCACCAATTTGTAAGTCGCTTCTGGATAAGAGC